>NC_085875.1:14365089-14390089 GCF_034702125.1 Engraulis encrasicolus
TTATCTTGAGTGATTACTACTTTTTGGGAGTGCACGCACCAAGCAATAGACGGGTTAAGTGCAGGCGCAGACGCCGACCTTTGTTGGTTTCTTGTTATCCACCCCTATAGCAGTAAGCCCATCTGGGGATGGGGGGTTGTGGAGTGAGGATGCAGTTCAATATGGAGAAACAGCTTTTGCATGCAGCTGAAGACACGCCAATGACAAGTGCTGTGGCACACTGTATACTGAATGCAACATGGAGAGGGCCTCTTTGCACTACTGAATGCACTTGCATGCTTCAGAGAGGCTAGCATCAGTTGGCAATTTATTGAGCAACATTGTTTTTGCCACAGAAATTTCATTTTGCAAGCTTATGCTGTTAAGCTCTGTGCCTGCAAGCACCTGAAGTGGTTTTAGGAGAGAGGGCTCAAGAAAGGACTTTGATTTTGGCAGGAGAAATGAAGTGGACCTCATCAGTTCAATTTGTCTCTGAGAGAATCTTGTTTGCATCTCTATACAATAGCTTTGTCAAGAATGATTAACATGGCCCTTTTAAAAGCTGGGGCTACGGTTAAAATAAATAAAGTTACAAACTTTGTCGTAGCCACACCCCCACCATATAGCCCTATTAATAATGCACAGCAAAGACACAAGCTCATAAAATACACGGTGAACCCACACCAGCACACGTTGGTTACACTTCTAAAAACGCACGGCAAACAAGGGGCTTAAGTAGGCTAGAGGGTGATCCGAGCACTGGCGGGCCCAAATAGTGGGGTGAACAGAAAAAACAAACGAAACGAAAACAATGAACACAACCAAACAAAAAGGAAAAGATGAGACAGAGAACTCTCACTGTCTTGTCTACACAAAATTGGGTACATCAAAGCAAAAGGAAAATGTCACACACGCACACTTGCACTCACACACAGGCATCCACTGATTCTCCGCAAGTTACGGACACTACAGGGTATAGCAGAGGCCCGCAGACAGCCCCAGGTGGAGAGCCACAGGCACCTGCGTAAAGTTACCATGAAGTCCAGATAAATATATGATTATGATTAATTAATGAAAGCCCATTGGGAAACTCCAACTCCCATTGTCATTGTGACACAGCACTCCACAGCACACAAGTGAGCACTGCACACTGCACACAACGAAATTGCATTTATGCCTCACCCGTGCAAGGGGGCAGCCCTCAGTGGCGCCCCATGGGGAGCAGTGCGGTGGGACAGTACCATGCTCAGGGTACCTCAGTCATGGAGGAGGATGGGGGAGAGCACTGGTTGATTACTCCCCCCACCAACCTGGCGGGTCGGGAGTCGAACCGGCAACCTCTGGGATGCAAGTCTGACGCCCTAACCGCTCACCCATGACTGCCCATAATCAGAGATAATCAGAGATTAAGAGGGAGAGTGTGAAGACCTACCACAGACAGCGGGACACAGATCACACAGTCGGCAGGGGAAGGCATTCACGAGACCCAAAGAAATTCCTAAAGAATTAATGACGACAACAGTGGGTTACACCTACACGGCTAATATGCAACACGATGCAACGGGAATGGTGATCACGTACCATGACAACGAATGGAGGATAGCCAGCGCTTGAAAGTAGGAAGGTCACAAACGCAAAGCAGGTAGGAGTTGCGCCACAGTCAGGGGTGCCGACAGGGGGGAAAAAGGAGACAGTTGCCCCAGGCCCAGGGATTTGAGGAGGCCCAGAATTGGGTCGTCATTAGTGTATCTATTGGGCTGGGGGGCCCTTTCAGATTACTTTGTCCTGGGCCCAGTCAAAGCTGTCAGCGCCCCTGGCCACAGTGACAGATGCGCACCACGCACAAATTGCCATATTCAGGCAAAGTGCCAAGTCCTACGGTAGACTCTCAAGCTGGCAAACAACCATCCTAACTAAACTGCCACAAACTGTAAAATATGCCTCCTTCCTCCAGCAACCTAGTCTGGGAAATCCCATACTGCCTTTAGATCTACACAATCGTTTCGATCTCACTTGTGATTAGCTCTGGTGGTAACCAGGCAACCAGCAACCGGTCCCAACTTTTAAAACAGTGGACAACGGCCAATTGGTGCCCGACAGTCACCTGACAACAACGCCCACACTGAGGCTATAAAGGTGCAGGTATTCATTATGCTACACATGCATAACATAACATGACGATCAAAAGACAGTCGCTGTAAAGTGGGGGGGAGGGTTGTAAAGGGGTATGTTGTCCCAGGCCCAGGGAGAGGGGTTGGGGGCGGGTGGGGTCGAAATATTGCCCCCCCGCGCCCCCTATTACATTGAATGAGAAGGGCTCTTCAGATGATTTTGTCACAGGTCCGGTCAAGGCTGTCAGCGGCCCTGCATGTACAGTAGGCATCTGGTCTTCTACTCAGTGTTGTTGCCAGATGTGTCTGACCAAATCCCGCCCAAAAGCTTCTCAAAAAACGCCAAAATGTGCTAAATTCCGCCCAAATTCAACAAATTACATTGACTTCTATGGGCCCAAAACGGCTGAAAAAAATGCCGAATGGCCAATTTTTCCAATTTTTACCCGCAGACACACATCCAATCTGCCAACACTGCTTCTACTTGTAGCTTGAAGATATTCCAGATATTCCAGATATTCTGTCTGACCTCTTCAGTCTCAATTCCAACATGAGACTCAGAAGGTGCTCATCAATATTCTGTTTCGAGCCACCTCTTTCCACACGACAAAATTCCACGTCTTAAGGCGTGAATTGACCAAGAAATATAGTGTTGCCACCTGCCATGGTGTTCTCTGATCATCCCTATTTTTAATAGTTTGTCCAGGGGCGGATGGGATTTATGGCTCTTTAGCGGGATCCGGATCCTAGTGGCTCGTTCCTTTCAAAGAGCCGGTCAAAAAACTGGCTCTTTTGGCTCTTTTTTTAATTATTTATTCAGTGTTTCAGTTTCAGTGTAGGCTATTTAGTTTTTGCCACTCCTTAAGGCAAATAATGTGTTTTTTTCCCACATTTAATTACTCTGGTTGAGGTCACATGCTTAAAATTAATGAAAAATGAACAAAATAAGAGTTGAGTGACTCCCCCAGCTGTGATCCGGTTCCCATCGTTCACTTCAGGGATCCGTTCAAAAGAACCGGCTCGTTCGTGAACGACACACCTCTACTGAGAATCTTCATAGGCACCAAGACATGCCAGCAGATGAATACCCCTACAGTGTCGCCTACAGTCTGCACTGCACCCACACAGCGAGAAAAGGACAGAATGGCATTGTTGTTGTGTGGGAGTTCATGGTGCTAAAACCAACAAAGCTTCTCAGTGGAAATGACTGGACCTCTGACGGGAAAACGAAGTGTCAACTATTGTTGTCTGTCTGTCTGTCTCCAGTGATGTTGGTGGGTGTGTAATTGTTATTATCCAGACGAGGACCACACAAAGTGTCTCGGCACTCCAGACTCAGGGAGTCTTGCCCTGGCACAGTACGGACATGTTCCAGAGTAGCAACAAATAAACAGCATTCCATCAAAACCATCCCCTTATTATTACTGAATCTGCAGGGCATTGGCCATTTTGGGGCCCTTGGCAAAATATAAATATGGAGCCCTCAAAAGTCATTAAAGAAACGCATAAACAAAATAAGGGTCACCCCTACTTGGCATGTTGGCCTCATGTTGGCCTCATGCAAGTCGTTGACGAAGTATTCAGCAGACTTCAAATTTGAACAGGGCTTACTCTATCATTCTTTCGTGCACTCCACTTGTTACACTGTCCAAACAACCAGCAACAGAAGTAAACAGCCGCTGTCTGTCATCCTTTTTGTGTTCTGTTTGTTTTCTGTTGGTGTAATTACTCCCACAATTCTTCCACGGCCACAGGGCACTTACAGTTCCTTGAAAATCCCTCTGCTTCGGTTTGAACTCACGTGCCTGTCTACGTCATCAAATTATGGACTTGTCCAATGTACAGCAAACATGGTAGATGTGGTGGGACAAATATTATATAGGCATACAATTCTGTGTTTTGCTGCTATTTTAGTGTTTTGGCTCATATATTCGATTACTTTACATAAGTGACAAATTAAGATCAAGCTTGTTTTGTGTGTTTACCACGACTGGTGTGACAGTTTGGGGCCCCTATGGTGGGTAGATTTAGTTGGGGTCCTAGGTAATTGCCTAGGTTTGCCTAATGGATAGTCCACCTTTGGGCATTAGTTACAGTCATTGGTTAGGTTGCAAGGGCCACATGCGAGTTGAACTTGCAACCTTGTAAGACCACTGGGACACGGCTGCCATGAAGTAAGCATATGGAGAAAGAGAGAGGGAGAGAGAGAGTGTGTGTGTGTGTATATGTGTGTGTGTGTGTGTGTGTGTGTGTGTGTGTGTGTGTGTGTGTGTGTGTGTGTGTGTGTGTGTGTGTGTGTGCGCGTGTGCGTCACTCTGTTTCTGTTTTTGTGTGGACCAGACGGCGTGGTCCCCATTCATAAAACCCAGACAGCTACGCATCCAGGCATATACAGGTATATGTTTGTAATTTGACACGTGAGGCTTAACTGTGTGTGTGTGTGTGTGTGTGTGAGTGTGTGTGTGTGTGTGTGTGTGTATGTGTGTGTGTGTGAGAGAGAGAGTGTGTGTGTGTGTGTGTGTATGTCTGTTTGTGTGTGTGTGTATTGTACTTATGACGGGTGCTGGTATTTTTGTGTGTGTGTGTGTGAGGGTAGCGCTCCTGTGTGTGTGTGTGTGTTTGGAGTGCGTGCATGCGTGTGTGTGTGTGTGTGTTGCCTACTACGTGTGTGTGTGTGTGTGTGTATGCATGTGCGTGTTGCGAGTAGATTCAGCACATATTAACCCGTCTAATTCATCTACACTTTCTGCGCTATCCAGTTTCTCATACACCATAAACCTTTCATTAGAAAGGTCATATTGTCTTTAACATGACACTGGAGTCTGACTTAGGACCGCTCGTTGTGTGGGTTGAATTACACTTGGGTGTGCAACAGTAAGCCAGGCCTAAAATAACCATAGACCTTATGTCATCCTAAACACATGCTTCTCCATTTGGTGGAGAACACACACACACGAACACACGCACAAAAACATACATGTGCGTACACATTCACTCACACACACACAACGTGCGCACACACACACACATGCACGCATGGCGCACACACACACACACACACACACACACACACACACACACACACACACACACACACACACACACACACACACACACACACACACACACACACACACTCATTATCTGTCATTACTGTATACACTGTACATGATACATGATCTAATGATAACTGTATTTGTATAGCGCAATTCATACAGGACATGCACATCAATGTGCCTAACAGTTAGATTAACAACAATATTAAGACCAAAAAATAATGAAATGAAGTAAAAGAGAAGAAAAAATGATAAGAAAATAGATAAGAAATAAAATAAAATAAGTCCTTTATCCGTCTACTTCTTTCTTGGGTATGAGGAAGGAGTCCTACCTGCCTGTACTGTACATGAGTAAAATACGGGAGAAACATATTATACTGAGCAGGCAAAGTTATTTTTATTTTGATAATTTGATACCTGATATCAGGGGCGCTGATAAAAAAAATTGGGCAACATGAAAGATTCAAGTTTTGGGCCCCCAAAATGACAAATTATGTTATCAGCATCCTTCAAAGGGGTCAGTTGTCCCGGGCCAGACAGACTACCAGTTCAGACATTACATACCTCAATCTCAGTAGAGGATGAAGGAGACTACTGGGCATTCACTACCCACAACAATCGCCTGTCGATATGGGCTTTTAACCCATTGTGTCCTGGAGCGACATATACGCTGCATTAAGGTTTTTGAAATTTGAGCTGTTTTATTAAAATGTGGGTATGTTAGAGCTGATTGAACACATTCTATTGCAAAATGAAGGTTCAAGCTTTTAACTTCAACTTATTTCATATTTGTATGTGCTTCGGAGGCTGAGACATTTAGGTTTTAATAGGAAGAGGGCACCTTTTCCCAAAAAGAGCTTAGACTAAAATGGGTTAAACTACTTGACTCTTGTCTCTGGACAGTGACGGGACTTGAACCATTTCCATCTGTTTGCGAGTCTGAGTCTGACTCCATATAAATAAGCGCTAAGCTCACGGTCACTATGAGGTCCCTGTGGTCAATCATTCCACTGTGTCCCCACCCATTCACCTGTCAATATGAAGACTTTTAAACTCGATAACCCTCTACTTGACTCCTGACAGTGGTGGGACTTGAACTCATTATCATCTGGCTGCGAGTCTGAGTCTGAGTCCATATAAGCGCTAAGCTCATGGTCGCTATAAGGTCTCTGTGTGTCCTGTACTGTAAGGGTATCAGGTGTCTGCCAGGGTTTTTTTTTGTTGAGGGGAATGCGGGCTGGGCCGAGACAAACAGGATAAGCCGGGCGTCAGGAGACAATGGCTGAGTTTCCATTCAGCTGGTCCGCATGTTGAGCTTAACACATTCATCGCCTGGATTAGCCCAAACAAAACGTATGAAAGGGGGACTGTTTCCAGCACCACTGTTCGTCTAATTGTTACTTGGGAAGCATGAATTACCGTATGTATGTACTGTAGGCTATATGTTGAAAAGGATGGACACCCTGTTCTTTTCGGTGCAGCCGGACTGTCTTGCAAAGCCACGGACGTAACGTAACAAGAAAGACACATCAGCCTATGGTGAATGCATGCAAAAACAAAATTACTTCCATCAACTTTAATCAAGTTATATCTATTTCTATACCTTTAAGGTAAATAGTGAGCTCATGCATCGGCCTCCAGCGACTGGAGTCAAAAATGAAAACTTGGAAAGTGCATGTAAATGACAGAATACAGATGCTGCAGCCAGGCTATACCTTCCTCGGTCATTGAAATGATTACTTGTTCCGTGTTTATACCTTTGCTTCCAACAAGGCTGACATATGCATGCTGACCCTGCTGAACGTGAGATAGTGTTGTAAGGACCTGAGCTAATGTAAGGACGTAGACTCTTACTGCGGATGGGCGCATCAACAGGCTTATTCACTCTTTGGAGCAAACGCTCCACTATATTATAACAGCATTGCTATGAAGATCCAGAGTAGGCCCTTACTGTCACCCCATCATAGAACTGCTTGATATGGTTATCAACATACGCATCAGTGATTGCACAATGTGATTTGCATTTTCACATGTTTTTGCCCATTTAGTTTAGAAACATGACCCTAACCCTACATTGCGCCCAAAGTAAACCCTAACCTGTCACATAATGTGAAATAAAAGATGGAAAAATACATTATACTTAACATGGTTCAGATTGTTGGGCTCTGTATTTATTCACATTCCTCATGACGCCACGTTGCCTAAAACCGTTGAGGAGATTCAGTTCCAATCGAAAAAATATTGTGAGGCAGCTGGTGTCTGAAAATGTTCCTTCCTTGAGACAAACTGAAGCTTCCCTTTTCTATTGAATTATACAAATGTTTCTCATCAGTTTTTATTGGTCTGACAGGATGCTCCTCAGAGACAGAGAACAGCAGACAAAAAGGACTTTGCCTTAGCCTGGCTTGACTGATGGAATGTTCAGGTCTTTTCTGCTTTGTTTCTGCACTTTCCATTTCACTTTTCAGTTTTAAACAGACTTGCAAATTATGTGGAAAGACTTGAGAAAGGCCTCTCTGGCTGAAACGTTGTTCGCTTGAATAAACCTGGCATCGCCAAAGAGTATACATGGTATCTTTCTTCCTTGAAGAGTATGCATCCTACTACCTGCATCTCAAAAGTTATGCCTGGTGTGTGTGTTGGTTTCCCTAGTTCCTATCTAGCTTTACCAATAAGCTTTAAATATATGCGTCAGTACGCAACATCTGAAGGTGGTCCAAAACATCCCCTTTTCCGAAATCACTGAAAGAGACATTAGAAGAAGCATTCATTCTGACAGACAGACAGACAGACAGACAGACACACACACACACACACACACACACACACACACACACACACACACACACACACACACACACACGCATGCATGCAACCCCCACTCCTCCCCACACACACACCAAATTATCCTATACCATATAGCCAAAGTCCATAATACTTTCATTCTATTCTTTGTCTTCTTATTGTTTACCAGTCACTTGTTATCCTGCCTCATCACCCTCAGTGTTGCCAGATTGGACGGGTGCCCACCCAATTGGGCTACTTTGGATGAGCGTCGGCGGGCAAAAACGGGAAAAATTGGCCATTTGGCGGTTTTTTAAGCCGTTTTGGGCCCATAGAAGTCAATGTAATTTGTTGAATTTGGGCGGAATTTAGCGCATTTTGGCGGTTTTTGAGAACCTTTTGGGCGGGATTTGGTCAGACACATCTGGCAACACTGATCACCCTCATAAGTACTCCATGATGAGTCTTTACACAGGGCTGCCGATTTCAATTTGCTAGCCAAGCCCAGGGGCGGTTTTAGAAAATCTGAGGCCCTGGGCAAAGAACAATTTCGAGGCCCCCTTTAAATTATTAATTTATAATCGATGGTGTTTAAATGCAGGCAGCGGCGTAACAATGGAAACATGGGCCCAAAAGCAAGATTATCTAGGTGGGCCCCATCGAACTGCGGGCAAAGGCCCCGAAAGCTTAAATTGCCACCGCATGAAAAATCGATGCATAAATGTCGATTGACGATGGGGCCCCTGACTGAACGGGGCCCCGGGCAATTGCCCAACCTTGCCCAATGATAGAACCGCCCCTAGCCAAGCCTCCCACCAGTGCACACCCCGACGCTCATCTATCATTATCAATCTTCAGGAGTGAGTGATCCCATATCGGCAGTTCTGTTTGTTATTGATGCTCTCATTGATGCTCGCCTCCCTCGTGTCTCCTCTTCTGAGTCACTGGAACAATGCATCGCTGGGAGTTGGCACGCATAGTCTCGTCTTGGTGAGTCACTCCTAATTGCAAAACCTCTGGTTCTCAGGAAACTATTCTCATGAACACTTTACTCAAACACACACACACACACAAACAAACACCTTATCGCCTAATCCTGTTCTTGGAATGCCCCCAAGGGCACACAACAGCACCCACTGCATCATGGGAGGTGATACTCATATAGCCTACATGTATTTTTGTGTACACACACACAGACAGGCACGCACTCACTCACACACACACACACACATAGACAGGCACGCACTCACTCACTCACTCACTCACTCACTCACTCACTCACTCACTCACTCACTCACTCACTCACTCACACACACACACACACACACACACACACACACACACACACACACACACACACACACACACACACACACACACAATCACATTCTTGTTTTTAGACAAACCTCTCTGGAGTATCCCTCATCTGTGGTGAGTTTATGTGTGTGTGTGTGTGTGTGTGTGTGTGTGTGTGTGTGTGTGTGTGTGTGTGTGTGTGTGTGTGTGTGTGTGTGTGTGTGTGTGTGTGTGTGTGTGTGTGTGTGTGTGTGTGTGTGTGCTTGCATGCATGCGTGTGTGTGTGTGTGTGAATAAAGTGTGGGGTGATCAGTCTGTTTTCCTCTAGTTTCCGATGCAAGCTCTGCGGTTTCTGTGTGTGTGTGTGTGTGTGTGTGTGTGTGTGTGTGTGTGTGTGTGTGTGTGTGTGTGTGTGTGTGTGTGTGTGTGTGTGTGTGTGTGTGTGTCGGCTCCTGAGCTGTCCATGTACCTCAAAAACACCCGCGCTATAACACTCCAGGCCCACACGCACGCATGCACTGTGCCAGTGCTATCCTGTTGTGTTGTGTTATCCTGCACGGTAATCCAACATTGTCTGCCCAATAAAGCGTCAAAGTGATGTATGCCAGCCAGGGTGATCGAAACATTGCTATTCTACAGTAAATAAAGTTTATGTTTTGGAGCATATTGGGCAGTGTGAAGACCTACTTACAGTATACCAAATTACATTGTCTGATATGACACTTTGGTCTATCACCTGCACAACATGTTATTGGATATGCACCTGCTACCCAAAGCTGGCCACTAAAATGTCCATTAAACTAAAGGGATTTCTAATTGTGTCATCCCTTACGAAAATGGACGATGATTTACTATGGTATTATTATGATTATCGTGGTTCTACCATGGTATGTCATGATTACTCTAAGTACTCTGAACCTACCATAATTGTACTTTGGCTTACTATAGTATTACTGTGACGTTAATGTAGTAACATGGTTCTTCCATGGTATGTCATGATTACTGTACTCTACCCTTACGAAAATCGACCATGGTTGTAATGCAATAACCATGGTTTTACTACCACATTTCATGGTGATTCTAAGCACTATCAACCAACCATAGTTCTAGTACAGTAGCTGTCATAGTAGCCCTTACAAGGATTAACCATGGTTCTACTATGAAAACTAATCATGGTTTTACCATAGATTTACCAGGGATTATAGCTAATCATGGTTTTTAGTGTAACCATGACAACCATGGTTTGTGACAATGGTTTAACTTATGGTATAACCCTAGTATACTCTTTGCGAGAGGTGCATGGTTAAACCATAGTCACAAACCATGGTCTTCTTGGTTGCCCAAGAAAACAGGAAAACCCTCAATAACTACATGTGAGTAGCCGTGGTGTAATGGCTAGGGAGTTGGACTCTAGATCACAGGATTGCAGGTTCAAATCCTGCCCTCACCATTCCGTAGACCTGAAGTGCCCTTGAGTAAGGCACCTAACATTGATCCAGGGACTGTAACCAATAGCCTGTAAGTCGCTTCGGATAATATAAGCGTCAGCTCACTGTAATGTAATGAATAACTATTAACCATGGCTAGTTGTCATAGTAAAACCATGGTTAATTTTTGCATATTTAAATGATGGTAAATCTATAGTTAAACCATGGACAAATCATAGTCAAACCATGGTTGAATCATAAAACCAAAAAAACGTGCTCAAAAAAACGTGACTAAAAACCATGGTTCAGTTCTCATAGTAAAACCATGGTCCATTTTCATAGTAAAACCATGGTCCATTTTCGTAAGGGATTCTAATTGTAACTACCATGGTCAGACATCAACATTAACCCAAAATGTTATTGAAATAAAACAGTCCTGTAACATAATCCTGTGATTGAACTACAGTAGGCCTATATTGAGCTGACATATCAGGGCTACACAAATTAATAATAATAATAATAATAATAATAATAATAATAATAATAATAATAATATACACGTTTTATATAGCACCTTTTTGGACGATCAAAGGTGCTTATATGCTACAACTGTAGATTCATCCATTGAGGTACAGTTACAGTACACTGCACTGTAATTTACAGTTGTTTTTGCAACAGGATACGGTCCCTGGGGCAATGTAAGAGTGAGCAGGCCACCCACGTTGCAGTATATACCAGGGATTCTTAACCATAGGGCCGCGGCCCACAGCTGGGCCGTGCTCAGAAGCAGGGCAGCGGAAAATAGTCCCATTTTTTACTGTAAGCTATTTTCATAAACAGGATTTAATTGTTTTTTTCAGACATACACACAAAAAACTATATATATATATAGGCCCTATAGGCCCTTTATAATTATTCTATTATTTAAAATGTATGTTATACCATATAATGTGTGTGGGCATGGGCAATAATAGATGGGCCCCAGGCCACTCTGCACAGAAAAAAATGGGCCTCAACGTCAAAAAGGTTAAGAATCCCTGGTATATACAATATATCCACCTCCATGATGTATGATGAAATCCAAGGCACTCTTCGTCTTCATTAAAAAAGCTTTTAATTAAATGTAGCTAGTTCATACTTGAACATTAAAATTTGCCAACATGTTTCGGCCAAACATTGGCCTTCATCAAAGCCCTGATCAAGGCCAATGTTTGGCCGAAACATGTTGGCAAATTTTAATGTTCAAATATGAACTAGCTACATTTAATTAAAAGCTTTTTTAATGAAGACGAAGAGTGCCTTGGATTTCATCATACATCTCTAAGTTACGTCTAACCAAAGAGCACCTTCGCACTACAAAACAGAACGCCGAAGCCCTCTGACCTACGCCTTTGTTTAATATCCACCTCCATGACTGAGTTATCCCGAGCATGGTACAGTCCCACCGCACTGCTCCCTTGAGGCACCGCCTGGGCCTGTCCCCTTGCATGGGTGAGGCATAAATGCAAATTCGTTGTGTGCTGTGAGCTTTGTGTGCTGTGGAGTGCTGTGTCACAACGACAATGGGAGTTTCCCAGGTGTGCTTTCACTTTGATACACCATAGCCCAGGGGTATTCAATTATATTTCAACGAGGGCCAGTTTTTCAAATTCCTCCCAGTAAAGGGGCCGAACTATACGTATGTATTATGGTTGCCGACTGTCAATGAAAAAAATATGGGAGACTTCATTGAAGTGGAGGGTCTGGGGGTCCTCCCCCAGAAAATTTTGCATTTCTTAGATGTAACTTCCTGCATTTTAACGTCCCATGTCCCGTTTCAGCATGATAAAGGAGCCCATACTTTTATCTCTAAATTCCCAAAAAAAGATTCTGTATTTGAAGGGGCTTGTGGGGGGCCAGAACCTTGCTGTCCAAGGGCCGCATCTGGCCCCAGGGCCGCCATTTGAATAGCCCTGCCATAGCCACTGCCCTGGGTGGTGCAGCCAGGTAAAGGTCTGTCCTTGGTTGTTCTTGTGTGGAATGAACTACTCCTGTATGCTCTATAATGTTACACTGTATACTCTGTGGTGTCTTTTTTTATTTTTGATGTTGGGATTTTTAGCCTTTATTGAGATAGGACAGTCCAATATGGTGACAGGAAATGCGTGGGAGAGAGAGCCCGGAATAGATCGTGAAAATACCACGGGGCAGAATCGAACCCGAGTTCCCTGTGTAACTGTACGGCGCACCGGGCCACTGAGGCCACATTACCCGCACTCTGTGCTCTCTTGCTTGCTTGCCTGATAAAGGGGTCTATGCTAGCCTGATAAACCAGCCTAAATGTGAGACCGGAGTAATTTAGTCTTGCCCCGATGAACGATACCTCGGACGATTGCTGATGAGAACAACCTGTTGTTTTTTCAAACCGTGCCGGCGCTCTGACCAATCGGCGATCTTTGCCGTTGATGTGCTTTCCCAACGGTGTTACAAGCTTCGTCGTCACTCCCTCAAAACCCTTCATTCAAAACAAATCTCTGCGTTGTAATTGGTTTTGCCAGACTCAGGGCACAGTGTTCAAAACGTTCTCAGATCCGAGGCCAGACCCACTCGCAGCTGAAAAATGTCGGCGCCCAGCGGGTGGCGCTGGTTTACCAGGCTAGGTCTATGCCCCAAATTACCTCTCATCCCTCGTTGTGTCCCTGTCTAGCATGTATTGTTCAGCGCCTCTTGTTGAACTTAAGCACTTTCAGGCCTCTGTGTTGATGTAGAGGTGTGCATCTAGAAATAAACCTGCTGTCTTTGGTTGTATTTGTGCATAGCATAAAGTATACATGTAGGCCTACATAGTCTCTATGGCTTCTGCACTCAATGGTCTCTGGCCTAATTCAGGTGTGACTATGCCGCAGATAACACCATCACACACACACACACACACACACACACACACACCCATCCCCCTTTGTTGTAGCATTGCATGTACTGTACTGCATATGGTGTATGTATATGCTAGGGGTGGTACTGTTCACAAAATTCACGGTTCGGTTCATATCACGGTGTCAAGGTCACGGTTTTCGGTTCTCTACGGTTCTTTTTTTTTAGTTCATGATAAATGGTGCACTGGCTAGTAGAATCGGACTTATCACTAAATATCCTACATATGGTTTGTATAGGCTTATAATGTGAAAATGGTGTGGTTTTAATTGTGTCATCCTCTGATTTGGTCTTATACGCTAATGTTTTAATCAGAGAGACTGGATAAGATACTCATAGAATCTCTGTTTTACATATTTTTCTGGGCAGTACATGAATTGCGGTTTGCGATGGATTGCACGGTTCGGTTCGGTATGTGTGTGAATTGTACGGTTTCGGTTTTCGGTGCGGTTTGTGCCATCCCTAGTATATGCACTGTATGGCCCGGTTCATGTCATATTGTGTCATATTCATGTGTCATATTATACTGTCCTGTCCTTGTATAGCATGCATGCACTGTACTCTATGCACTTTCAGGCCTGTGCTTAGGTGCACCCCCAGACCCCTCCCCACCCCCCCATCCTAGCATGTACTCTACATATGCTGTGCATCATATGCACTCCCTGGCCTGGTTACATGTGTCCTCGCACCGAGATAACCATCCTCGCCTGCTAGGCTATATAGCACATATGCTCATGTGCAGGGCCGCTGACAGCTTTCGCCAGGCCCGGGACAAAGCAATCTGAAAGTAGCCCCCGACTCAATGCATGTAATGTAATGAGGACCCAATTCTGGGCCCACTCTCCCCACAGGTCAACTGACCCCTTTGTCTCACCCCCCCCCCCCCTGTCGGCTTCCCTGCTCACATACTGTACTGTATGTGCTCAGAGATCCTCCGTGGTCGCGGTGTGAGCAAGCCGCCTCAGGCCGAGCGCTGGCGCCTGATTAAAGTCCGACGTGTTGTTGTGCGAGTTATAGGCTCATATGGCCAGCACACCCCGCATTAGAGGATCCAAAACAATAAAATTAATCCAATGGAAATGTGACTTTTTTTTGTTCCCTTTGTTGCGTTTTCCTTGTCCAACAACTTACATCAGTTTCATGCGTAGAGAATGCAAACAAAGTGTCTCTTTTCATAGTCGGTGATGGATTAAAAAAAAGAAAAGGAAGGCCGTCAAAATACCCCTCCTCACAGAAGATAGGCTGATTTCTAATCGCCCCCACCTCGCTGGAATGCATTTAGGGGGGAGGCGGATATAAGAGGTGTGTGTGTGTGTGTGTGTGTGTGTGTGTGCGTACGTGCGTGTGTGTGTGTGTGTGTGTGTGTGTGTGTGTGCGTGCGTGTGCGTGTGCGTGTGTGTGTGTGCGTGCGTGCGTGCGTGCGTGCGTGATGCGTGCGTGCGTGTGTGCGTGCGTGCTTGTGTGCGTACGTGCGTGTGTGTGTGCGTGCGTGCGTGCGTGCGTGCGTGTTGTGAGTAAGAGCCCCATTCATATTCAGATCCAGGAATCCTCCTACGAACGCGCTGTACACAGTATTGTCTTGTACACGATGCATGATGCCGATCAGGGAAGACAACAGGAGTGGACAAAGGGGCACATTGTCCTGGGCCTAAGGATAGAGGGGGCCCAGAATTCTGTCCTCATCATCATTTTGAATGTACTGTATTGAGTGTGGGGTTGGCCTTTGCTTTAAATGACTTTGTCCCGGGTCCAGCCAAATCTGTTAGAGGCACTACGTAGTGCCTGAAAACAGGTTTGTTTTTGCTGGCTCTGACTTACTGTCAGCCCGAGATACATAGTTTTATCGGAACTGACTATGTTAGCCTACATACTGTACAGTAGCAAGCCGTTTACTCTGTAAACAGGGAGGCAGAACAGTAAGTACTCAGTACTACAAACAAGATGTTTTTTGGGTAACCATGAAACCCACAATTAACTATGCATTTGTAGCATGGTTTGTGACTATGGTTAAACCACATAAAACACATACTGTTACTAACCACGGACCCATGTAACTGCACGTGACAGGTATTCGAAAGTTCAAGGCAATTTTAATATATAGGCTACTCTTCATTGCGATCTTACTTGTCGGATCAGATCTATTCTGATCGACGAAACAAGCGCCATATAGCCTACATATACATAGCTACGGATTGATGGCAGCAATATTCTGCTTAAAATGGAGGTGATCTGACTTGATGAATTTGTTGTAATTCAAAGGAATGGCCACCACGGTATCTATCTATCTAGAGTTCAGTGGTCCGTTTCTCGATTCTTGTCGTTGCTAACCGTCTTAAGACCGTCTTAAGACCGTCTTACCATTCCCTTGGATATAGTGGTGAGCGTCGCTGTCGAGATAGAGTTTAGTCGCTCGTACGAAGGACTTTGCTAATGACGATAGCAAAGACGCTTTCGAGAAACGGACCCCAGATCTCTGGACAACAACAAGCACACTGTCTGAGCGTTTGTCTTGGCCCTTAGCAGCTCTATTAGCTTGCGTCCATAGCGAAGCGCTCAACCCCTGTAGAGACCATCACCTCGGCAGTTGACCCTCGCCTCCACAAAACCCTTACCCAGAATTCCCAGTTCCTGTGTTTGAGTCCAGTTCTCTCTCTGACACACACAAACACAAACACACACACGCACACGCACACGCACACGCACACACACACACACACACACACACACGAAAACACACAAACTTGTACAGTGTGTCGTGACCCTCTTAACCCCATACATCGTCCAAAGCCTGATCCCCGTTTACACATCTAGACACCCCCACACCTCAGACACTTCCAGAGGACACTCAGTCCTGGGCCTGAATGAATGAATGAATGGATGAATGTAGCTTTGTATAAACCTCTGTTGCACTACTTACTGGGCCGGGTGTCTCCCTGAAGTATATTAATATAGTGAAGATGTTTACTGCTCTCTTAGCGTGCCGTGTCAGATTTTGTGTGTGTGTGGTGTGTGCGTGCGTGCGCACCGCGTGCGTGCGCACGCCGTGCGCATGCTTATGTGCTTGTGTGCATGTCATGTGCATGTGCATGTGTGTTTGTGACTGTGACTGTGTGTGTGTGTGTGTGTGTGTGTGTGTGTGTGTGTGTGTGTGTGTGTGTGTGTGTGTGTGTGTGTGTGTGTGTGTGTGTGTGTACTGTATTTGTGCATGCCTGCATGTGTGCTTGTGTGTATGCATGCATTTACATGGGCGTTGTGTGTGTGCATGTGCATGGGTGTTTGTGTGTATGTGTGTGCCACTGTGACTGTGTGTGTCTGTGTGTGTGCAAAGCTTTAAATACAGCCCACATGGTAAGACGGTTTACCGGCAATAAAAGTGAATCCTCTTCTTAGACTTAAATTGTTCTGTGTTTATTTTCCAAGCTGTTGAAAATACGCACGTGTCCTGTCTTCAGTGCCACACACACACACAACCATAGAGTTTTCCACACCCCGAAAATAGCACACGGCTGACTCAGAGATGGGTCCGAGAGTGTAGTCAAGTCTGTAAAGTGTATATAAGGTGTCTGCTTCACCGTACTGTGTGGTGTTCACGTCTCTAAAAGATACTTTAGAGCATAGATTTCGAACACACACACACACGCACACACACACACACACACACACGCGCGCAAGTACGCATGCAGGCACACACGTGTGCACACACACACACACACACACACATGGGTCCCGTTATGTGTTACAGATTCTAAGGGCCCAAGCACTGACAGCACTGACAGGGGCCCTTAAGAGGGGCCAAAATTGTAATCTTTTATGGGACCCAAAATTTCTGGTGTCACCCCTCAAACGCACGCACGCACGCACGCACGCACACGCACACGCACACGCACACACTCACACTCACACTCACACTCACACTCACACACTCACACACACACACGCACACATATAGAAACACACACACAGAAACATACACACACAGGTTTTCTGGGCTGTGGCCCATGCGTCAGTAACCTTGTGCTGGCTTCCTTTGTTTACTGTCTGATGAGTGTTGCCTTGCTGCACAGGGTGTCTATGGCAACATTGACAGTTCCTTGGCCGTGTTCCGTTAATTGAAGCTGAATTGGTGGAACCTTGGAGTGGTCATCACTGGTTCCCCCCAAAACAAAACATCATCACTAGAGATGCACAGGATCCAAGATCCGGTTCCGGATCCAGCAGGATAATAGGGTTTTTCACAGGATCCGGATCCGGCAGGATCTTAAGCAGTGGATCCGGATCCGGCAGTTACCTAAAAATCAGGATCTGGTGCATCTCTAGCCTAGGTTTTCCAGTCAGTCTTTCACAACCCCAATTGCTGCATGGACTGAAAGAACTTTGGAAGCGGCTAGTGCAGGCAGTGTGGCAGTAAGCCAATGAGTCTAAAAAATAGTTTGAGCCAACGTAATAAAAAGGGCCCACGTGTGCGAGTAGGCTATGTGTTTCAACCCTTTCGTAGGATCCGGTATCCGGTTCCGGATCCGGCAGGATCTTAAGCAGCGGATCCGGTATCCGGCAGGATCCTAAAAATTAGGATCCGGTGCATCTCTAATCATCACCCCACTTTATCACAGACAACCAAGCGTGCAATTTGCGTCGGCGGTGGCGCTACATAGGTCATGAAACCCATAAAAATAAAGAATTACAACTCCCCATCACATCACAGCAATGAATAAAAACATGTACACCCCTTCAATGTTTGCGTAACCTCAATTCACCCCCTCGCTTGTATACCAAGCATACTAAATCACTTTTGCTGTTGTGGAAACTTTGTTTTTCAGGAAAGAAGTGCGAATTATGTCTTCTAGGAAAAGTTTCAGCAGACAAAAAAAATGTGCTTCTCCAGTCAAATTCTCACCATGTTTTGCAATACACGCTAAACAAACACTACATTCCTCCCGGTTACATTAGTCTGTTATCTTCAGCCACACATACATACTCCCAGCCATCAAGGCGTCTCTGTAACTCATGCATTGGCATCACTTAAAAACACATCTGTTGGAACACAGGGCCCTCTTCCACCCAATGCAGACAATGCAATGGGAACCCAATTCTGGGCCCCTCCTCCCTCCTTGGGCCCCGGAAACTGACCCCTTCGTACCCCTTGTCAGCTTACCTGGTTGGGGGGAAGGATTGACGAGAAGCCGAGGGGTCTGTGCTCCTTTTTCCTGCCCTCCTCCTCCTTTTTCCCGCTCTTCTCCTCCTCATCATCCTCCTTTCCCCCACTCTCCTCCTCCTCCTCCTTTTCATCCTCCTCCTTTTTTCCACCCTCCTCCTCCTTTTTCCCGCTCTTCTCCTCCTCATCATCCTCCTTTCCCCCACTCTCCTCCTCCTCCTCTTCATCCTCCTCCTCCTTTTTTCCACCCTTCTCCTCTTCATCCTCCTCCTCCTTGTTTCCACTCTTTTGCTCCTCCTGCTCCTCCTCCTCCTCTTTCTCCATCTTTATCACCTCCAGATGTCCCTCCTGTAACATTTCTAACACCTGGTATTAAGTCACACTACAGTGCGTATACACACTTACACTGTGAGCCAAAAATAGCAAATGCATCGCATAATGCGGTGGCCTCTAACCAACCATGCCGTCTGTACTGTATGTCCAGCACCATGGCAGTAAACCACAGCAGCTTCCATCACGACTTGTTATGGCCAGACTGGCATGGGCATGGGGATGATCGTCATGGGTGAAATGGTGTTAGGGCCTTGGTTCCAAAGCTATGGGTCAGGACTAGAGATGTCCGATATTGGCTTTTTTGCAGATATCCAATATGCCGATATTGTCCAACTCTCAATTTTCGATTCCGATAGCGGCCGATACCGATGCTGATGCCGGTATATGTGAGTTATTTTTCCTCATAACAAATTTTAGGTAACATTACACATCTCCTGTTGTGGAACAAAATATGCTTAATTTTATTGTGATGCCCCACTAGATGCATTCTCGAATGTAACAAAGCTTTCCAAATATTAACATCGTCTGTGCAAAATAGACTAATAATTAAGGAGAAAAGTGCACAGTAATTCAAGCATTATTATATTGGTTTTGATTGGTCAAAAATCTGATACCGATACTGACCGATATTACATTTTATGCTATTATCGGCCGATAATATCTGTGGGCTGATATTATCGGACATCTCTAGTCAGGACCCCTTGGGGGGGTCGCAGAGGAGCTGCAGGGGGGGTCAGAGACAGATGGAGCTTTGCATTGCACCAGGGACACCTCAAATTAACAGCGAACATAATTCTATGAATTGGTTTGTAACAGTATTCACTTGCATGATAAATATATGTATTATTCACTTTTTTCAGTGAATTCAAATTACAATTAAGCAACATTCCGGAAAAAAAGATTGGTGTTTGGAATATTAAGGGGTCGGTGGGTGGGTGGTCGCAAAAAGTTGTCCCAGCAGGAAAAGTTTGTGAGTCTCTGTAGGCCCTGTTAAGTTGTAACAATTAAGGATGAAGAACAGTAGATTACAGACTACGCCAGCCCCTAGGGGGGCGCTGTTCGACAAAGACGCACTAGGTTCGTTTTGAGCTTGTGGCTGGGTAAGAAACACTCAGAAATGGCATCAAATTTACATTTATTTTCCTCTACAGTTTAAAAGATTTCAGTTTACACAACAGCCAGTGGGCGCTCCACTGGCCAGCAAATACAATTAAAATATTCACGGCACTAGCTTTGTCTCAAGTGAGGCACTGGCTTCTGCTAGGTCCATTAAACAGTCAACATCCATCCATACATACAGATTGCCTCCGGAGGTAACAAGGCCTTAAAAGAAGGCCAGGGAGCACAGACATCGGCATGCTGGTGGAATTTATTCCCCAGGTGGAATAAGGCCTGTATCCAGGAGAATATGGCAAACCAAGAAAAACAACAGCCAGGTCTCAGCCAAAGGTGCCACTCCAGTGCTACCAGGACACGTCTCGATTCCGGTGCTCCCTGTACAGCAGTCCCCGGTTTGTGGTGGTCATGTGTCTTTTATGCAGCAACCTATTAGGGCCCCAGTTCACAGATTGGCTGGCTGAAATGAGGGAGAGGGAAAACAATCAGTGGCAATGAAGAATGAAGCGAGAGTAAACGAGGCAATGGGTGGACCAATCATTACAAGCGAGCGAAAACTATAATTGTGCTTCCACACAAACACTACTACTATAAATTAGTTTCAAATGATGTAAGCACCACGGCAACTCTGGTTCTTGTGAGCACTGCACACATTGAAACACTGCAAATGTTTACAACTTGTGATGAGACCACTACACACCAAAAGTTAAACAGGCCCCTCATTACTAGTCATGTTTGTACCGTAGCTGAAGAGTTGTCAGTTTAATTCCTGATACTGCCAATGGGTGGGGGGAATGGTTAATAGAGATGCACCGGATCCTGATTTTTAGGATCCTGCCGGATATCGGATCCACTGCCTAAGATCCTGCCGGATCCGGAACCTGATACAGGATCCTACGAAAGGCTTGAAACACATAGCCTACTCACACACGTGGGCCCTCTTTATCACGTTGGCTCAAACTATTTTGACTGAAAAGCCTCGGCTACCGGATCCTGGATCTTGGAACCGGATCCGGATCCTGTAAAAAACCCAATTATCCTGCTGGATCCGGAACCGGATCTTGGATCCGGTGCATCTCTGGTTAACAGGCACACTCTCTCATCCTCCTAAATGACTGAGGTACCCTGAGCATGGTAGCCTACTAACCCCCATGCACTGCTCCCTTTCGGTGCTTATGATGAGGTATCATAAATGCAATGTGGTCATGTGAACTGTGTGAACTTTGTGTGCTGTGTGTCACAGTGACAGGGCCGGTCCTTGGCATAGGCAGTATAGGCAAATGCTAAGGGCGCCACTCCAGTAGGGGGCGCCGCACCAGAGGATCAGGGATAACAAAATCTAACGAATGTAATATAATCTAATCTATTCTTAATAATATAATACATCATCACAATGAACACAATGAAACTAAATGAACGTAAAGATACATTAAAAAATCCTCATTTGCCACCCTCTGCACTGTTTAAGAAGTTAAATTGCAACAAACTGCAAACTTTTAGCAAACTTTTTTGACAGTGTGATTCTACCAGTAGGACTTGGCCTCGGTGTCATTGGTCTCTCATTGGCCCCCACCTCTAGTCATATTTTGGCAGAAAGTTCTCATTTTAACTATACACAAATCTCCACCTAATTGGTTGGGCAGTCATGGGCAGTGGTGTAGTCTACGTAGAACGCGGGTATACGGAGTATACCCACTTCTAAATTTCAGGGATTTCAGTATACCCACTCAAAATTGATTTATCCATTATTTTGAATAGCACAAATACATACAGTATACCCACTTCAAACAATGCTAAAATCTACAGTATACCCACCATAACAAAGTAGACTACACCACTGGTCATTGGTAAGCATGGGTTAGGGCATCAGACTTGTAGCCCAAAGGTTGCCGGTTCAACACCCCACCCACCAGGTTGGTGGGGGGGAGTAATTAACCAGTGCTCTCACCCATCCTCCTCCATGACTGAGATACCCTGAGCATGGTACCTGTCCCGCCGCACTGCTACCTTGGGACGCCATTGGGGGCTGCCCCCTTGCACGGGTGAGGCATAAATGCAATTGCGTTGTGTGCTTTGTGCAGTGAACACTTGTGTGCTGTGGAGTGCTGTGTCACAATGGTAGTTGGAGTTTCCCAGTTGGGCTTTCGCTTTCACTTTCACAAAAGCATGCCAGCTGTACCTGTTGTTTAGATGTTGTTACATAATGTCCTCTCGGTCTATTGGTTGATTAGATGTTCCAAAACAATGTCCACTGTGCCTATTGGGTTGGATAGATTCTTTGGTTAGACCTTCCTGAGACACAATATGTTCATTGTGTCTTTTGGTAAGATGTTCCAAAAATGAGCTGTCCTGTGTCCTGTCCACTGTTTAATTGGATGGATATACTTGCGGCCTGGCAGTTTTTAAGATGGGAATATTTTCCACATGTTACGCTCGACATTTCACATACTCTCTCTCTCTCTCTCTCTCTCTCTCTCTCTCTCTCTCTCTCTCTCTCTCTCACACACACACACACAGACCCAGACACAGACACAGACACAGACACACACACACACACACACACACACACACACACACACACACACACACACACACACACACACACACACACACACACACACACACACACACACAGAGACACTCCCATTGACTTCCATTCATATCAACCCTAACAAAAACTAAAGAATGCTAAATGGTGCCCAAACCTAAACAATCCCTAACCCTACCCTGTCAGTGAGGAAAGAATTTTTTTTTTTACAATTTTACTTTTACCAGCAACAACAAAACTACCCCAGCAAAAGGGGTCAAAACATGTGGGGTCCAGGATTATTTGGGCCCTACATGGAGCAGGGCCCCACCTTGTTGTTGTGCACACACACACACACACACGCGTGTGCGCACACACACACACACACACACACACACACACACGCGCGCGCGCGCGCACGCACACACACACACACACACACACACACACACACACACACACACACACACACACACACACACACACACACACACACACACACTCTCTTGTTGAATCATTCATTTTGGGGGCAATTCTACCCAGAGTAGTTATAACAGGAAGGAACCCTGAATGTGGAGGTTGCCGAGCAGCACTGTATATGAACTCACTGACCTACACTGTGACTACCAGTGTTGCCAGATTGGGCTGGTTCCTGCCCAATTGGGCTGCTTAGGATGGCCGTGTGCAGGAAAAAATGGCATTTATCAGAAAAACTCGCCCAATTTTTGCCATAGAAATCAATACAATTGGGCAGGATTTTGTGCTCCTAGGCAGGTTTTGAGCATTTTTTGGGCTGGAAGTCATCAGCCTCATCTGGCAACCCTGGTGACTGCTGCTCTTGCTGACATCAAACCTGCAGCCCTGCTGTGCAGTGCTGTGGCTTTCTCCGTCATTTTTTCTCTCCTCCTGGCTGCATAAAATTGTTTCATATATGAACTCACTGACCTACACTGTACATACACTGTATACAGTCAGGGGCGGAGCTATAGAGGGGCAAGCGGGGCATTTTCCCCTGGGCGCAGGGCCCTCATGTATTGGTGTTGGGGGCCCTATTGTGACCATGGCAGGCCGTATGGGGGGGCCCTATCAGTGTTTTGCCCTTGGGCCCTGTGTGCAATTGTTCTGCCACTGTGTACAGTAATACTGACATCAAACCTGCAGTAGCCTACATCTGTGTCCCGGCAAAACTCTCTACTTAATCGGATACACCATAACTCCATTAGATCATGTACTGTCTTTACGAACTAGCTGTCAAGCTAGGCTACAAAATCACGGATTAGGTTTTACAAAAGCTTTTGTTTTAGATGCTCCATTTCAGCTTTAGGTGGCGCAGGTCGAAAGGCTTTCCCCGTCTCTTTATCTCTTCTACAGACACATGAAATTGTTTACATAATATTAAGAACACATTGGCCTACATTGTGGCTACTCATAAAGCATACTGCTCTCTGCTGTGCAAAGCCCAGCTATAGGACAACACTATCACTCCAGAGGACTGTGGACTAGGACTGAAAAATGACCCGGGCCGGCCCGGAACACACACAGGCCACTCACTGTCATACTATATCTTGACTGGCTGAATCCACTGTCGACAGAGATTCTTTAAGTATATAGAGATATGCCAACATAATAGGTTTCTATGGGCACCTAACATGACCAGGTTCCGGTCTGCCTAAAGGGGCGTGTCATAATACTCCTACCATTGAATAGAACAGTCCTTAGGTCTGCCTAGGTCTGCCTAAAGGGGGACCCCCCTCCCCCTTGCAATAATAGAACCCGGAAACAACGGGCCAACGGAACCTCTCTCTCTCTACTCTCTCTTTTGTCGATATGAACGATGGACCAATGGGCGTCCGTCCCCCTCTAAATTGACGGCCAATCACCAGGTAAACAGTCACAACAACAACAGTACCAGCCCCTGGAGGCCTGGTGGCCCACCAGGAAAATGCCCTGTATGCCTGGTGGCCCACCGGGAAAATGCCCTGTATGCCTGGTGGCCCCCCGGGAAAATGCCCTGTATGCCTGGCGGCCCCCCGGGAAAATGCCCTGTATGCCTGGTGGCCCACCGGGAAAATGCCCTGTATGCCTGGCGGCCCCCCGGGAAAATGCCCTGTATGCCTGGCGGCCCCCCGGGAAAATGCCCTGTATGCCTGGCGGCCCGGGAAAATGCCCTGTATGCCTGGCGGCCCCCCGGGAAAATGCCCTGTATGCCACATAGCCAGTGCAGCCCTGGTGGAATGTGTCCTGGTGAGTTGTCAAGCTGCAAGCTACGGGAAGTGCAACTGGAACTGCAACTGCAACTGTATAGCCTA
>NC_085875.1:14395089-14415089 GCF_034702125.1 Engraulis encrasicolus
TGAACACTAGGTGGTGGTGTTCTATGTACTCTCAAAGGGTGGTGTAGCTTAAATTAAAAGACATTCAAGGTAATGACACCACCTAGCGTTCGTATTATGGCATTACTTTGAATTCAAATTCATTCAATTCGGAATTTCGTACAAGCCTGGCGCACACACACACACACACACACACACACACACACACACACACACACACACACACACACACACACACACACACACACACACACACTGCAAATCAGCTGGTTATCTATCTCTCTGTGAGACTGTATCTCGTTGATATGGAAAGTAGTTAGGGAGGGAGATAAGAGGAGGAATTTTAAACCCGTAAGCAGTTTTACAGCATCAGGCATCTTCACTCACTCCCATGCAAGCCATCAGTGTGATAATGTCGAAGTAATAATGAATTATTGCACACACATACGCACATGCATGCACGTGCACGTACACACACACACACACACACATACATACTTACATGGGCACACAGATACACACACACACACACACACACACACACACACACACACACACACACACACACACACACACACACACACACACACACACACACACACACACACACACACACACACACGCACACAGATAAACACACACACACAGACACACACATATACACACACATATACACACACACACATATACACACACACATACACACACACACAAGCATACACACACGGACGCACGCACGCACGCACGCACACACACACACACTATCACAGATGTGTGCACAAACATCCAATTGTATGCATGCACATACACGCACACATGTAGGCACATATACACACACACAGAGCATCGCTCACTTCCATGCAGGCCATCAGAGCAATAGTGTTGAAATTATAATTAATGATAATCACCCGAACACGCAGAGATAGACACACACGCATTCACGCATGGACGCAAGGACGCACGGACTCACATGCATGCCCACAGACACACATACCTGTATGCACACAAACTCACACCCACACGCAGATGTGTGAACAGACTTTAAATATGCACGCGCATGCACATACCGGTGAGAACGTAGGCACATATACATATACATATACATATACATACACATACGCTCACATGTTTCATAGCATCAGACATTCTCACTCACTTCCATGCAGGCCATCAGAGCAATAGTGTTGAAATTATAATAAATAATGTTCACCCGAACACGCACAGATAGACACACACGCTCACAGATACACATACCTGTATGCACACAAACCCACACCCACGCACAGATGTGTGAACAAACTTTAAATATGTACATGCATGCACATACACGCAAGCACGTAGGCACGTATGCATGCACATACATCACATCACATAAAAACACACTCACTCACCCTGCTTGGATCTTTATCTTATGGAAATCTCCATAGTTTCCTTTGTGTGGCCAGCCAACTCCACTCAACCTCTCGCCATTACATTTTGTCCATTTACATTAAAAAAATGGACAAAAAAACACAAAAAGTGAGAGGGTGCGTGAATGTGCATGCGTGCCAGCACGTGATGCGTGCGCGTGTGTGCATGTGTGCGTGTGGGCATGGGGGTGTGCGTGTGTGCGTGTGTGAGTGCTTAACATTCATTATTTATTCGTAAAGTCTTCTGGAGAATTGACATAAACACATTTTTCAATAGTAAGTATGATTTTTCCCTATTGAATTAAAATGACATTTTGTCCATCAAAACTAACTGATTGACATTTCTGTATTAACTGTTTGATGGCTGGACTGAACTGATTGAAAATAAAACACTTAATTAAACTCCATGCGACAGTAATAGTGATGTTTTGCATAATTATATTTACTATATTCAATATTCCTTTTGCTTTTTTCTTTTAACTTGAACAAGAATCATTGCCCTGGTCAACGCATTACGTTCCTTCATCTCAATTTGCATGAGAGACCAACTGTGTCAACAGACCTCGACAATTTGAAGAGACATTACCACTAAACCTAAATCCATTAGTGTCATTTACTAAATTAACATCAAACATTAATGCCAAACATGTGGAAGGTTTTTCTGGGGAAAAGCGGATTTGTTACATATAGGCTACCATGATTTTATGAGGCTTTCTTTCACAATGGTTATGGGGTGTCATCTTCCTACTTCCTACTATATTTTCTCTGTCTCTGTCTCTGTCTCTGTCTCTGTCTCTGTCTCTCTCTCTCGCTCTCTCTCTCTCTCTCTCTCTCTCTCTCCCTCTCGCTCTCTCTCTCTCCTATGGTTCACTCACTTCATAACATCTGTCTGCTTCAGGTGGTTGAACTGTCAAATGCTTTACTAAAATGTGAACATCTCCCCCCTCTGGTCATCCTGAGGTACTGCATATAATTTATCTTGGGGGGTCAAGGTAACCCCGCACTATAGTTACACTGGAATGAAACAGATGAGGAAACAGCAGGGCTCTTCGCTTCACTCTGTGTCTTCAGATCTTCCCAGAAACTGAAGTTGAAAAACCACATTAAGAAATCCTATTATCTTTGGGTCAGTATAACCTGCCAAAGACAGAGATGAACAGACAAGTAGGGGCTGCCTGGATGACAATGATCTCACGTAATAGGCCTTATAAGCGCCATAATCCAGGCCAGATTATATAACACATTAGATAGATTGCATAACACACTAATACAATTACAGACATTTCAGGTCATTCAAACTTCACATTTTCCTGATTCTTTCACTGGATGTGACGTACAGCCTCACCAAAGCATCTGACAAGCTGGTTGAGTTCCATACAAATGATTATATATACATTTCATAAAATATGTCTTTTGTAATTCTATGACACCTGTGTTATGACATCATCTGTCAAGACTTCAAGCTGGTCATGACCAATGGGAGGCCAGTATCGGAAGGTAATTGTCCAACCGGAGTACCTGACAAGAGTGAATTCATATTTTTGGTAATATTGCAAACGCTTAGTTTAGATCATTAATAATGTTTACACTGGACTGGCCCAAGCTTTTAAAGTGCTCTGAGCAGATTTCGATTTGGGGCACCCACCACACTCCACCACCACATACCCCCCATCCTACCCTTTCCATATTTTTAGTTGCCTCACATAAGAAAGTCCTCAGATGATTTGATGAAATCTATACACGTATCCACATTTGCTGTGTTGTTCTAGTTCCGTGCAGGCTCTGCGTCAGAGCAAGCACAGAACAATGGATCTTTCTCCACCCCCCTGGCTCAGACCAGTCTCCAAAGATGCACTTTCCCAGTGCCGGAAAGTAGGTCAACTTGACCATTCCCCAAAATCTAAAGAGTTTACAGAAAGGCTTTACTTCTCTCTCCTCTCCTCTCTTCTGCTTAGTTCCCCCCTCCCTCCCTCTGAACTCCGAACTTGTTTTGGTCTGCATGACTTTGCTTTCCAAGAACTAGTGTCTTGCAGTTCAAACTCAAGTCTCCTTGAGCCAATTAGGCTGGAGCCTGTCCAAGGCATCCGGGCCAAACGTACATGCACTCTCCCAAGAGTCTGGGAGAAAAAAAAGACTTTTTGGCTTATGCGATGAGCTATCCTATGTCTCCCTTTCTCACTTACTCTCTCCGCCAATTAGGCTTTGCTCTGAAGCTCCCGATAAACAACTGCATTTCTCATGGCCCACTTTTCTTCATCCTGCTCTCTCTCTCTCTCTCTCTCTCTCTCTCTCTCTCTCTCTCTCTCTCTCTCTCTCTCTCTGACACACACACACACACACACACACACACTAGAGAGATGCTTTTGTCTGTATGTGAAGATGTCACAGATGAGCAAAAGGCCAACGACTCAGAGTTTATGATCTGCTATTGAATGATGAATGATTTATTTCTCTCTTCACACACACACATTGTGTGCAGTAGTGTAGTCTACTTTTTTGAAGTGGGTATACTGTATATTTGAGCATTTTTCGAAGTGGGTATACTGTATATATTTGTGCTATTCTAAATAATGGATCAATCAATTTTAAGTGGGTATACTGAAATCCCAGAAATTTAGAAGTGGGTATACTGCGTATACCTGCGTTCTACATAGACTACACCACTGATTGTGTGATGTCACCAGGGTAACCTAATCATTGGTAATATTGAGCATGATTACCTACACTTATTTAGTATAGAAATCATTGCAATTAACACATGACTTTATGTTTACATGATTTTACCTGTATTTTAACGTGTTTGCTGAAATTACTGTCAAATCAACATCATATGCAACAGTCCCAATGCAGTCCAGCTACAGTACATCTACTAGGACTGAGTTCTAGCACAGATGGCCCGTCCCCTCAGCACATGGCGATGTACAAACTTAATACAATTACATGGGACCTCTACAATTGCATGCTAACTTAAATGTGCACTGTGTGGGATGGTGGACAGAGTAGGTATTGCAACTATGCTGCCAATTTTGATTTTGTCATGAACATTTACTGAGTAATAATCTAATATTTATTAGTATGACCAAAGTACAGTAAATTTTACAGCTTAAGAGGTCTATTTCTGGAAATGTAAAATGGCGGAAATGTGAATGTGAATGTGAATGTGCCATTTTCCCAGCCATACTGAATACTTCCAATTTATGGCGGTGGTAAGTATTCATGAAAAATGCAGCATTTGTTATTGGGCAGCATGCAATGCAATAGCCATGGGCACACATGTACAGTACAGTAGGTGTAATGGACAGCCATAAAAACAACAAACAGCCCTCTCAAACTAACTCTGAAGTTTTTTCCCTTGCAGTAGGAAAGCCAATCCAGCTGTATTTACTGTAGGATGGAGCACTTACCAGTGCTTGCTAAAATCTCCATCTCCTCAACAGCTGGCACTGTGGCTCTTGGTTGGTATAGCATCTTACCCTCTGCTAAAAGTGCACTCTCTTAGATAAGCGGTGGAGCAGGGACACCATCATGCATTTTTTGCTTATTAAGACCCCGCTAACATATGGATAAGGCATTAATGCCATGGACACAACTGAAAGAGGGTATGTTTTTCATAATTTCATTATTATTTTCTAGGGGCTTTTATGCCTTTATTCGACAAGCCAGCATGAGATAGTGACAGGAAACGAGCGGGAGAGAGAGAGATGGGGAAATGACCTCGGGCCGGAATCGAACCCGGGTGCCCGGCGTATCCAGAGAGAGTAGAGAGAGAGAGGTTCCATTGGCCCATTGTTTCTGGGTTCTATTATTGCAAGGGGGAGGGGGGGAAATCCCCCTTTAGGCAGACCTAGGCAGACCTAAGGACTGTTCTATTCAATGCTAGGAGTATTATGACACGCCCTTTTAGGCAGACCGGAACCTGGTCATGTTAGGTGCCCATAGCAACCTACTATGTTGGCATATCTCTATATACTTAAAGAATCTCCGGCGTAACAGTCCATGCCCTAGCCATTTGGGCCAAGGCCAGGGCCGAAAGAGTTTTGGACGAGGTAAAACGATAAAATGGGAGATTTCAAGGTACCTGTATTTTTTGATGCAGGTGCACAGTGCAGCTCAACATACAGCGGGGTCATCCAACAGTTGTTCTCTCACCATCATGTGACGGAGGTCATCTTGCACCTGTTCACCCCCCTCGGGGATCGAACGTGCGACCTCGTCAACTACAACGGTTCGGCAATGGGAGACACAGTACGATACCGCTGGGCCAAGAGACTAGTCTCTCGGCCCAACGGCACGAGACTGTATGAGGCTATCGGAGGGAGGTTTACCAACGTTCCACGCCAACTCTGTGCTAGTCAGCCTCCGTTACACTCTCCCCCTTAAACCTCACTCCCATCCCGGGTCAGCGGCACCACTGTGACGGAGGTCATCTTGCACCTGTTCACCCCCCTCGGGGATCGAACGTGCGACCTCGTCAACTACAACGGTTCGGCAATGGGAGACACAGTACGATACCGCTGGGCCAAGAGACTAGTCTCTCGGCCCAACGGCACGAGACTGTATGAGGCTATCGGAGGGAGGTTTACCAACGTTCCACGCCAACTCTGTGCTAGTCAGCCTCCGTTACAATCAACCTTCCCATCTATCAATCAAGGTCAGCAGGAGCACTTAGCAGCAGGTCGTTCTGCATCTGTCATGGCATTGGGTTGCAATAACATATCGAAGAGGACAATGGGCGTAATGGTACTGCAATGCTATGGCACTGGGTTGCAATAACATACAGTATCTACTTTAAGAGAATGGGCGTAATGGTAATGCCATGGGATTGGGTTGCAGCAAACATGTTAAAGAAGTTTAAAAGGGGGCATAGAGATTAGATGTGACATCATGGGACAATTCTGCTGACCTTGCGTTGATGCAGAATGCAGAAAGTGGAAAAAAGGATTCTTTTGTTTGTTGGATGTTAGACGTGATTGTTTGAGTAAATGCTACTCTACAATGTGTTTTTAGACCAAGAATAATACATGTTTTGTCACAGAACAACTTTCAGAGAAGCAGTGTTTTCAATGTTTATGTGTGCAGTGTGCTACAGGTATGTGCAAATGAAACACAACACAGGTGTGCCTGAGGATGTTTTATTTACTGTTATTACTGCAAAGTATGTAGTGTTGACACTTATGGACCAACAGTGAGCCTGTTTATGCTTCTTAGTGGAAGTCTAGGCTATGTTTACAGTTTGTACATGGGAACCAGGTATTATTATCTGCAGAGAAAAATAATGTGAATAAACCCACTGTATATGAAATGATGGCGAACAATGACACAATGCAATTCATATAATTACAACAACACTTGATTCATAAATTACTTTAAAGTCTGAAAAACAAAACATAGCAAAGAAATAAGAGGCGGTTATAATACATGAACAATTCTTGAAAGTCTTTTTTCTCTTTGATCACCCAGTGAAGCACTGTTCCTGTGAGTAGTAAAGATGTATTCAGTAAAATGCAGAGAGAGGCAATGTCATGAGTACAAACACCATTCAGTAGTTTTACAAATGTCTAGTGGAAGAAAGTGACATCATTATACTACATCAAAAAAATATCCACTTCATACTTAGTATGATTCATTGTACAGGGGTCTTACAAAGTCAGTGTAGGGTGGGTTTTCTGAGTACAAATGCATATATCAAAAATGTATTTTATTTATTTCATTTCATTTATTGTTTATTTGACGGGGACAGTGCACAACATACAATTGAGCCGGATTATAGCCCTAAGGCTAATTTTCATCTGTAGGCCCTGGTCAGGAAGGTGTTAAGATAAAAGGGGATTAAAATTAATAATGATACAAAAATGTCACAATAATACAATGAGTGCACTATTTGCAAATAGGCCTACATTATATCACAAGGTCAAGTACACAAAAAACAACTACAACAGCAAAATACACTAGATATATGATAAAATAAACAACAAGACACAAAACACAAGCTCAATGACTAAAAATGTAATTTAACAGATTTAGCAGCATCAATTTAGTCAGTTACGTAATTTGGGATTTTCGCATAGATATAATTTGATTTAGACGTGACCTGTATACCATTGGCAGTATACCATCATGTGCTCACAAGGTGCTCATGGGTAATGTAGTTTATATAGCTAACACCAGAGAAACGTGACAGATAAAAGAGAAGAAAAGCAGAATAACCCAGCCAGAAAAAATGATTTGTACTCTACACTATCTCAAAATGTGCCTTATGCAAATTAAGAGCACTTTTGTTTCAATTGTCTGAATACAGAAGAACCCTGTTGGACAATGGGACTCAATACATCTCAGTACACATGTAACAATAGCTGTAGAATTTATCCAATGATCATCCAGCTCAACGGTTCTTTTAAACATTTCAGTGTCATGCCATCGTTTTAAGAATCAGTCTTACAGTACGCAAAACTGTTGGTCCAAGAATTATCTATCAAAACACACAACCAAACCATTTCACCCAAAGACCCAACTCATAATGTGGGCAAAAATCAAGCCTCAAAGTAAAGAGCAGGTATAATATTAACAAAAAATAGCAAAGAACCGTGCTAACCGTTCAAAGCTGTAGCCTACAGCATTGGCGCTGTACAGCTGTGCAAAGTAGACCACTCGTGTCATTGGTAAGGTAACCATGTAGCCTACAGTAGTACCCCGGTGTACCAAGTAACACCATTTGGCCTGGTAACCCAAGTAGTCAGATCGCCCTGGTAACCAAGATGACAAGGTGGCCTAGTAACTGGTCATGCAGTCAGGTAACCAGATACTGTAGGTTAATAGGTCTAGCAAGTGACCCAGGTGGCCAGGGCCGGTTATAAGCATAGGCCGGCTAGGCGGTCGCCTAGAGCGCAATGTGAAGAAGGAGCGCCGAAATGGCGCTCTCCGATGCCTAATTTTGCGATATGGAGGTTTTTTTATGAAGTCGCAATCAACAAAGCGTGGCGAAAGCGCTCCTCACGGCAAAGCGCCCCTCAGCCAATAGTAATATCGCTTTCAACTGTCTCTGGGAAGTCTGTGAACCAATAAACAGACAGTCCTGAGAAAGGGGGCGGGACGAGTGACAGCGTGCGATCTATTTTGAATTTGGAGACTCGTTCGAGAGACAGAGGGAAAGCGCGAACAGCAATGCTGCTCTGCTGGGTGGAGAATTGTTATGTTCTCATTAAACCAGTCATTGCATGATGCAGGAGTTGCAGAGGGTGTTTTGGAAGTATGTGATTTAATCAGCAACCGTTTGTGATAATGTAAAGCCTAATAGTTATGAGGCTACTGTTTGGAATTAGAGGGAAAAGGAGCTTTGCTTTTGATCTGAGAAATCGCTAGTTAGCATGCTAACATTAGCCAAGTATGCCAAGCAATGAAATCCAGTAAAGTAGCTGTTAGTAGCCTACTCACTAACACCCACCTGACATCATAATACTTGCTTAGGTTGACAAGCAATGTAAAGTAAGACTGGTGCCATGTTTAAAACAAGTTTAGCTGCCATATCTCCTTCCACCCACTTGAATGAATTACCTGCTTGTTGTAAGCTTAAAAAAAACATTGTTTCCAGACCAGAATGACATATAGGCCTACATTAATCATGTAACAGAACCATGCACAGCATGTTTTCATGCTGAGTGATGTAGTATTGCAGACAAGTGAGGCTATTTACTATATTTTGTATATTATGAAATTCAAAAGCGTGACAGCTTTTCTCCCTTTCTCTCAGCCTGTCCCTCCAGTTCAAACACATAGATAGCCCCCTTCTCATTCTCCTACTCACAAATGCACCACTATTTCCAGTACAGAAATGAAATTGGTTTGGAATCATAGACAGCACAAATGTGTAGCTTATTAAAATTGTTATGCTGCCATGCTTTTTGATGCTTAGTGTAGATAGGCTATCAATGCAGACCTCCTTGGTAGGCCTATTGTCTACACATGCATTTGACATGCAAATGTACTGTACCACTCTCCTGGCATTTCAATTCCATTTTACTATTCAAACACATTGATAACCTCCCTCTCATCTGGGGTTGGGGGCACCACCACCATTACATCCAAGACACCACACAGTGAAGGTACTTTCATGCAACTCAATCTGATGTGTTGGTCGGCTGTCCAAAAGAACCAGAAATCCATTTGATGCAAAACAGTTATTGTTCTTGATGCTAATTAGTTAAGCTTACTACCGGTATTACTCTTGTGTTCTGTAAGGTATAAAAAAGAGGGGGGGGGGCGCCAGAACTCAAACTCGCCTAGGGCGCCAAATAAGCCAGAACCGGCCCTGCAGGTGGCCAAGCAACCCAGGTACTAAGGCCCGACCCATATATCGGGCCGATATTTCGCATTTTTGGGATATCGGTATCAGCCGATATACAAACTTATATCGATAAGTTTGTATAACTTTCACAACCAATTTTGCAACCATTTCGTTCTGAATGCATCTTCTATTCTGCTCTCCCCACTTTGAGTCCATGAGAGTTCATTATAATTTACATCATTAACTAAATATATGTGTATATATATTACACATATCGGTTATCGGCCTCCCATTTCCATAAATATCGGTATCGACCCTGAAAAAAACGGTCTGGCCCTACCAGGTACAGTAACAGGTAACCAGGTAACCAGCTGGCCCTGGTACTCAGGTATCCCATACTTGGCCACAGTGCAAAAAGGCACCTACTGTACAATATGTGCCCCCTCTCTGGGGTATAGTAGCCTGACTATACGTCATAACCCTCTGTACGTTTTCCATTCGTAGCTACAAATGGAATAAGTAGAGAAGTAGTCTGGCGTGTAGTCAGGCTAGGAGGCTAGACCCTGTGTCTCATGTCAGTCCCAGTGCCATGGTCACTCATGACTCTTAAGGCCCTTCTTGGAGCAGAAAAAAATCACATCATTGTCATCTGTAAGAGTAAACTCCATAGCAAGTGCTGTATTCTACAGACACTGCTGTTATGTATTCCATGTCCCAGCGCTGCTGTCTGTCTGTCGTAGTATGGAGATTGTCTGCCCTCTGGCTCCCTCTTGTGGTCTGGGTGCTTCATTGCAGTTACCTGTTTTGCAGGTATCATCATGCATGCATCATGCCCCCCTACTGAATCCAGTCCAGTGAATCCAGTCATTACTCCATACCCAGGTGGTTCCAGAAGACAGGTGTACACAGAGCACAGAGGACAGCGTTACTCTGGATCTTTCATCCCTACAACCATTAGATTATTAAACAAGGTTGTAGGGATAGAGTTCATTACTGACCATTTAATTTACTGAGGGCTGCTCATCACTGACAGGACAGGGTGTTTATGGTCAAATGTGTATGTCTTTTGTTTTCTTATTTATTTATTGTTTTTTGTTTCCTTTAGGTTTTGTATTTCATTTCCTAATCTTTTTATTTATACTATTTATTTATTCATTGACTGGTGGAGACTGGGACCGCAAACTGAATTGCCCTTCTGATGGGACTAATAAAGTTATCTGAATCTGAATCTGAATCAGTCTCGTGTTGAGGTCCATGATGTCCCAGCTGTGTGTCCCTCCTCCTCACTCCTCGCTCCTCACTGATGGGTGCACTGTGATGGCTGGTCACCGTCTGGACTCTCTGCATTGGAGCTGCCTTTCTGTTCGATGGCCACCTGAAGGATGACAAAGGGACCCGTATTAGTTCAGCATACGGTGTGTGACACAAAACCTCTGTTTCAAAACTGCTAATCAGTAAAGCACATACAGGTACGTACAAAAACACACACAATTCCATATGCCGAGAGAGTAAGAATGACCTCCATTGACTACCACAGCTATACACCATTCGCCAGTGCACCTTTTAGCGGTGTCCTTTTATTTAGCGTTTTACTCCTCAGCAGTGGAGAGCATCTTAAAGGATAGTTCCGACGTAAAATGAAAGTTTCACCATCAATTTCCCATGCCGCAAAATGTATCTAATGATGAGCCATTCCGGGCAATGCCGCACCATTATGGAGTTAGCTTATTTTAAGCTTTTTGGCGAACAGGGTCCATCATCACCTGGTACGGAAATGCCACAGTGCTTGAAGAGAAAGAACTACAAAGGATAGTGCGCTTTGCTGAGCGCTGTATTTGTCAACCTCTGCCAGCCGTGAAAGTCATCCACACAAAGAGAGTATTATCTAGGGCCCATACATTTCCCAAAGACCAATCACACCCAGGATATGAACTATTGAGATCTGGAAGGCGACTGTGTGCTGTCGCAGAGCTAGAACTGAGAGACTGAGAAAGAGCTTTTTTCCTCATGCCATTTGCTTACTGAATTCCTCCTAATTCATTTGATTGAACACAGATTGTGTAAGAGATTGTATAAAGGAGAAGTGTGCTTGAAGTAAGATAAAAGAGAGATAAAATAAACGTAGAGCTACTCAAAAAGTGCAGTAAAAGGACTGGTGTAACCACAGGTGTATGAAACACTCCATTCGTCATTCATTCAAAAAAAATCATTACATTTTACTTCACATATCTGCCTGAAGGTCCCTATTTAATGAAATTACAATGGCTACATTCAGCCAGTAGAGAGCAGTACTGCACAACAAAATTGACCTGATATGTTTCCGACAGGAAATCCAAGAACTGTGGAAGTATTTTGGGCGGTTCTCAAACCCTTACATACCGGTAGTTTTCATGCTCCATGACCTTTCATCCTTTGGGTCAATTTAATCCTCGACTAAGAATACCCCCCTAACCAATCCAACAAGTACCTACAGGATACAGTTTACAGCACACATAGCTTTGAGCAAGTGACCTTACCATAGTGGACATAATCTGAACCTGGGAGGGACAAAACATGATGGCTTTGGCCTTGGGCCAAATAGGTGCATCCATCCAGCTCCACGCACAGATGCACACAAACACACACACACACACTCACACACTGACACACACGCACACGCTCACACACACACACACACACACACACACACACACACACACACAAACACACACACACTCACACACAAACAGCACACACGCACACGCTCACACACACACACACACACACACACACACACACACACACACACACACACACACACACACACACACACACACACACACACACACACACACACACACACACACACACTTAACACTGTACTTCTCTAACTACTTGCCAAGTTATTGTGGCCTTCTCAAAAGACCAGCTGATTCTGGTTCGCCTCTGTTCCATGACTACTAAATCTCTGTTGTGTATCTATAAATCTATAAATGGCATTGGAATGCAAACGATAGCATGTCTCTGTGACTTCATATCCTGTCTGTTGCCTGGGTGACATGCACGCTGCTGTATCATGTGGACTTCATTTGAGCATCCGTTCTGACTGTGCAGCGTGCAGTGAACTTCATACGTGTCTTCTTGTGTGTTGATGTGATGTGAATGTTTGTGTGGTGCAGCCATATTTTAATTTGTGCCCTCTGTCTTATCAAGTCCACTCACACACACACACACACACACACACACACACACACACACACACACACACACACACACACACACACACACACACACACACACACACACACACACACACACACACACACACACACACACATACATAAGCCGTCATTCAATGTGCCATTCACTGTGATTTTATTTCTTTAGGTTTTTTTTGTTTTTTGTTTTTGTTGAAGGATTTTATGCAATATCAAAAAAAGACAAAATAATGCACATGACCCTTTTTGTATTACAATGAACTGTTCTCATAAACATGTATTAGGCCTATTTGTGTTTGACACAAGTTGCAGGTTGTCCTTTACAATAAATGTTGAACGGACTGCATTGGAATAGATATAACAGACCATTACTGTTTAAAAAATAAATGTCTTGCTTTTTTAACAAATTGCACAATATATAAATATATATTTCTATTAATCTTCAGTCTGTTATGAGTAATAAAAACCTGGTCAGATGTTGGTTTTGAATAGTGCTTCTTAAAAGCTTCGATCACAGGTGAAGTAATGCAGTGTGTGTGGACAAGTGAGGTTACTTCACAAATAGAACTGGAAGTACAGGTAAATTCATCATGCATAAACCTTATTTTGGTGGGAAAAGATATTGAACATCACACCAGAAGTGTAGTGTGTTGACAAATACAAAAAAATGGGCTTATATTTTATTTCACACAAAGACACATACATTTTTTTGGAGATAGTTATGTACGTATGCTGGCAAAAAAAAACATAGATGCACAAAAGATGGCCACTGGATGAACATGTGAGCTACCTAGGTGTATGTGTAAGCAACCCACTTCATTTATTACACACACAGGGCTGGACTGACCATATGGCATAGCGGGTATTTCCCTATTTTCATAAATGTAAAGTAATAATAAAAGTAATAATAATAGTAATAGGGGTCCATGAGGGTGCGGGGCCCACTGGTGAGTGAGTTCTGCACCAGCTTATTATGAGGGGCCCCATTAAGCCAAAAGTGCCCGGGCCCTATTTCTCCCCCAGGCCAGCCCTGACACACACTATGGTATGCATCAGGTTGCTAATGTGTACTCCCAGCTCTCCAAAACAAGCCTATTCTCCTGGTGAATTTGCAGTGTTGCAGTGTTGCAGTGTTGCAGTGCAGTGTTGTCTGGCCCCCAAATGAGGCGGGAAAGGAGACTCTAAATTCTTTGCTACAAAGTGCCAGAGTCAGTCAGACACACCTCATATACACACACATACAGTCCTACATACTTCTTGTGTTCTTCAAATCCCAAATGACTCCCTGCCTTGGTCTGAAGGTTTTCACGGATACCTGCCGATGCGTTGCGTAGCCAAGGCTACACCTGGTGTTCCCCGGGCCGGACCCCATTTTGAAAACCAGTGCTTAGAAAGTGAAAACCAGTGGCCGAGTTGTAAAATCAAAACAAGGGGGATGGTCAGAGATGGATTCTGATTATTGGAGGTTCCGGGGTTTCTCCCCCGATAAAGTATTGAAAATGTAGTTGTTAAAAGTGTAATTTTAACACAATATGGGCAGAAGGGGTGCCTGTTTTAGAGGGGGATGATTTTTGACCATTTTCATTGAGGGGGATGATTTTGATCATTGTCATTGAGGGGGATGATTTTGACCATTTTCATTGAGGGGGATGATTTTTGACCATTTTCATTGAGGGGGATGATTTTGACCATTTTCATTGTTCATCAACTCGAGCCCTGTTTGCAACATACTGTATGTGACTTTACTGTGAAACTGTCTTGAGTACTCATTCTTATGATGTGCTGATTCTAGAGGTGTGTCGTTCACGAAGTGAACGATGGGAACCGGATCACAGCTGGGGGAGCCACTCGACTGTTATTTCGTTCATTTTTCATTCATTTTAAGCGTGTGACCTCGACCAGAGTAATTCAATTAGGGGAAAAAACACAATTGTTGGCCTTAAAGAGTGGCAAAAACGGTCTTTAGAAGCAGGAGAATAATCAGTTGTTGTTTGAACAAAATCACCTTGAGGTGGAGTCAAAATATTACACTCTACGACTGAACGGCTCTTTGAAAGGAACGAGCCACTAAGATCCGGATTCCGTCAAAAAGCCATAAATCCCATCTCTAGCTGATTCAGAGCTGGTTGGATCAAATTCGTGGCAGGGATTTTACCTTCTCAACCCAGATTGACGCCTCTGGCTGTCATGGGGTGGATTCCAATATGTTTGTAGAGAGTTACTTGTGCACAATCCCTGGTGCTGAACAAAAAGATTACGTATTTTTGGAAAAAAGGTTCGCACACTTTGGATTTTTTCTTCTTTAAGTTATTGCCAATGAATGGATGAATAAAAAGAAGAAAAAATAACTTAAAGAAGAAAAAATCCAAAGTGTGCGAACCTTTTTTCCAAAAATGTGGATTCCAATATGCACACTGCAGTCCTCGACCTGTGCGTGTGGCCTTGCGTTTCGCTGATGGCCCGCCTCCGAGGAGAAAACAATAAAGTTTCCATGCTGTCAGCTGTGCCACAACAACTGTTGGGGGACTATTCTTCATTCACCATACAGATTGCAAATGAGGAAAAAAATGACATTAGAATTGCTTTTTTTTTTTTTTTGCGAGATATTGAAATACACTTCTGTCGTCAGCGACATCATCGCGAGGTCACACGCTTGCAAGGGAGCAAGGGAGGACAGGAGTGCGCATATTAGAATGCACCCATGGAGTTCTGTTTACTGTCAATGTGTGCAAAGCAAACTACTTTCTCCAGCCGTTTCCGAGCCCTTCTGTCCTCTTGCTTCGGCGTTGCCCTGCCTCCATTGAGAACACAATAGACAAAAGATTTTCCTGCTGTCAGTCACCACAGAGCAACTTTTTAGGGGCCTTTTCTCCACTCAACCTCTCAATTGCAAAGGAGCAAATTACCCTCTTCTGATTGTGTTTTTGCAAGCAAGACATTGAATTAAGAACTTTGATCATCAACTACATCGAGCCTGGCATCACAAGGCTCGGGAAAGGCCTCAGGAAAGGACAAGAGCGAGTAGTTTGACTTGCACACAAAGTGTATTAGTAGACAATGACATCAACTGGGTTGCCTCCTCTGGCTGACAAAAAAACGTCGACATTTCAATAATAATTTACTCTGTTGCTTGTAAGAAATAACATGAGAAAAGGTCGCACCATGCATAGATTTCTTTATTACACAGACACGTTTCGGCGTTCTGCCTTCCTCAGTGTCTGGGTAATAAAGCTACGCGTCTGGGTAATAAAGAAACTATGCATGGTGCGACCTTTTCTAATTTTTCAGTTTTTAAGAAATAACATCATCCATCATTCATCATCCAGGGAAAGTGTATTTTGTTTTCCCTGGAGAGACCACTGACAATCAGGACAATCAAGGGAAACAGGGACAGGTATAGATAGCTCAACCCTTTAGATTTTCTTTTGTCTTAAGACATGTAAAAGTTTTATCTTTTACCTGACATGTTTCGACGGTATTACTTCCGTCTTCATCAGAGGGTCACTGGGATGTTGCTTTGTGGACTGGTGCACAGTCAACCAGAAGGAGGGGAAGGGGAAGTACTACCGTCGTCTAAACATGTCAGGTAAAATATAAAACTTTTACATGTCTTAAGATCAAAGAAAATCTTAAGTGTTGAGTTAAACAATTAGACGTAATGAGCGTAATAAACACAAGGTAAAGATAGCATCTTTACATCAGGCAGCAGGATGATGATGTATATGAGGAGGAGGCAGATGAAGTTGATGAAGAGGTCCTGAAGGTTGCGTTTTGTCTGCGGGTTCATCAGTGGTGTAGTCTACTTTTTTATGGTGGGTATACTGTATATTTGAGCATATTTTGAAGTGGGTATACTGTATATATTTGTGCTATTCAAAACAATGGATCAATCAATTTTAAGTGGGTATACTGAAATCCCTGAAATTTAGAAGTGGGTATACTCCGTATACCCGCGTTCTACGTAGACTACACCACTGGGGTTCATCTCGATGTTGGAGCAGTTTTCCCAAATTATTCCCAATAAAGGACTTGAGTGAGGGTCAGGGGCACGGCATGCTTCTTCCTAGCAGCGCCTGGAGAGCGATTTCAAAATAAAAGCGGACAATGCGATTGGGGGAAAAAAAGGTTAAAAAAAAAAACTTTTCAGAACTATTCAAGGGCCATAGATAGATGCCCCACGGGCCACAAAAGGCCCCCAGGCCGCTGTTTTAGTATGGGGGCTATAGCAGTGGTTCTCAAACTTTTCCCATCATTCCCCCCTTTCGGAGGGTCTGGATGCTTCCAAGGCCCCCCAAGCAACAGTAGTACTCGAGCAGACTGATTTTACGATCGCTGTGCAGAATCAAAGGAAAGTGACTGGTGAGATAAAACAAAGATGGACGTGTGTTCATTTCCTATGCTATTCAAATTCATGACAATTTATAATATAATGTTGTTGAGGGCTTAACATGTATTGCTTATTGGCGAGACAGGAAACAATTTCCTTTGGAGAAAAAAAACCCAAAATCATATGTCACTCACACCCCCTGCAATGCCTCCGCGCCACCCCAGGGGGGCTTACGCCCCACTTTGAGAACCACTGGGCTATAGCATGTTTACATCAGCAGGACGATGATGTATATGAGCAGGAGGCAGATGAGGATGAGGGAGAAGTTGATGAAGAGGTCCTGGAGGTTGCGTTTGGTCTGCGGGTTTATCTCGATGTTGGACGCCCTGCGGATGGCCGAGCGGGTCATGTGCTGCACGCGCTCCATGCTGCTGCTCGCTCGCTCCTGAGTGGCCAGTTGCTGCTACTGCTGCTACTACTGCTGCTGCTACTGCTGCTGTTGCTGGCTCAAGAGCTCCCACTAGTGGAGATGGGAGGACACTGCGAGGAAAATAAAGAAAAGCAGTCCAAGGGATGATGTGGTGACAGTGGTGTAGGATTTGGTACTGGGAGTCCAAGTGTTTTGGACCTATGAGAGAAAAAAATGAGAAAATTGAACAGATTAAGTGGGTGCAAACAGCAGTACATAGTTCATATTCACATGCTATTTAAAATGTGAGATTCCTTTACTCGATTGACAAACAACAGTAAATGTTAACATGCTATTAAAAATGTGAAATTCCTTCACTACATTCATAATCTGCCGATATCTTATATGGGTTAGGGGTGATTTCACAAGCACACAGTAGACTATACTAGGCTGTCAGTAGACCTGTTTGAAGTGAAGACATTGGAGTGCATTTCTTTCACCAAAGCCTAGACTAGAAAGTCACACTTGATCCCTGGGGCTTGTCAATACGCAGCACATAAATAGGCTTTGATGACTGATGACAGTTTGCTATCGCAAAAATGAAAGACTGAACAGCTGTTCCATTAGGCCTACATGCTGCTCTATAGGAAAAGCCACAGTGTATTTCTAATTAGGTATGAGTAGACCACACAGCAATGTGCCCCCACATTACCTAAAGCAAAACAAAAGAACGAATACAAAAGGCTTCTATTTAAAGCCTTTCGTAGCCTAAAAATGAGATGCACTTTGGTTTCTCCACCCGCCCCCTCCTCTCTGCCTCTCTCCCACGTCTGCCTCCTTCTCTCTCTCTCTCTCTCTCTCTCTCTCTCTCTCTCTCTCTCTCTCTCTCTCTCTCTCTCTCTCTCTCTCTCTCTCTCTGTCTATCTCTCTCTGTTTCTCTGTTTCTCTCTCTCTCTCTCTCTCTCTCTCTCTCTCTCTCTCTTTCTCTCTCGCTCTCTCTCTCTATATATCGCTCTGTCTCTCTCTCTCTCTCTCTCCCTCATCCCACCTCTCTCTCATCTTCTATTTCAGGAATATTCTTTCATGTTATCATGATGCTGTGGAGCCTCTGGTGATTGTGGTGTTGTGGTGAAGCCATCGCTAGAGCATGTAAACAGCACCCTCTGAGGTGGGAGCCACTGAATACCCCCCCCCACTCTCTCTCTTTCTCTTTCTATCTCTCATTGTCTATGCCTCTTGTCTCCTTCTCTCTCTCTGTCTCTCTCTGTTTCCCTCTCTTTGCTTATCTCTCTTTTTCCCCTATTATCTGTCCCCTTTCTCTGTCTCATGATCTCTCCGTCTCTCTCTCTCTCTGTCTGTCTCTCTCTCTCTCTCTATGCTCCTTCTTTCTGTCTCCCTCTCCATCTGTTTCCCTTTCTTTCCTTATTTCTCGTTTTCTGCTATTCTCTGCCTCTCTCTCCCTCTCTCTGTGTCTGCCTCTCTCTCTCTCTGTGTCTCTGTCTCTGTCTCTCTCTCTGTCTCTCTCTCTCTCTCTCTCTCTCTCTCTCTCTCTCTCTCTGGAGCCTGAGGCAGCTGCTGAAGTCCCCATGAGACGAGTGTGATAACACAGGAGCTGACAGATGCATCATGAAGACTGTTGTCTGTTAGGTTCAGCACTGGGGAATGCACTTTATTGACTCTGCATGTTATGGGCTTGGACTGGGATTCATTTGCAGTCATTTTCTTTCCAGAAAGAAGGTGAATTTTATTGGTTAACTTTTGCCAGAAATCTGATATCCAAACCAAAGCTTACTAATTGACCTTGTGCTAATTACTAGTATGCATAGTGTCCTTTGTGCTGTGTTTTCACATTGAAGGTGATAGGCCTGTACATTCCCCATCCCACCCATACAAAGACTGTGTTTGAATAAATACAGCATACGTATTGCTTATGGTAGCTAATCATGAACTACACCACGCACGATGTAGAAAACAAATCAATGTGACCTCGCCGGCCACTATCCCTTCATTATCCTCCAACAACTGCAATGGCTGTGTGCTATTGGCTATTCTTTGAAAAAAAAAAAACATGCCAACGGGGAACTATAGGCCTACTGTGTCAGCTCAGCGCACCTGAATTCATTTCTTTATGTGTAACAGACACAATGGTCCATATGTGACGGAGGTGACGGATCTTGCACCTGTTCACCCGCCTCGGAGATCGAACCTGCATCCTCGTCAACTACAACGGTTCGGCAAAGGGAGACACAGTACGATACCGCTGGGCCAAGAGACTAGTCTCTCGGCCCAACGGCACGAGACTGTATGAGGCTATCGGAGGGAGGTTTACCAACGTTCCACGCCAACTCTGTGCTAGTTAGCCTCCGTTACACATATCAACATAGAATTTCAAAGTACA
>NC_085875.1:14422589-14480089 GCF_034702125.1 Engraulis encrasicolus
ACTTTTTGCTTTACGATTGAGCTGTCTTGTGCCTATTCAAAAAGCAAAAAGTGGCGGCCGAGTCACGCTTTTATTTGTCGAGCTGTAGGCCTAGCAGAAAACCGTCAGTGGAAAAGAGACATATGATCTGTCTTTTTTTGCCCCGGCCCCTTCCATCATTTCTGCTGTCTGTTAAAGGTGGGGTTGCAGCAGGTATGACATCACGATGAGGGAACTCCCCCAGGATTCTAAGGTTCTACATAGACTCCTATGAGCCTGCGGAACCCCCAACGTGATGTCATAATAGTACATATTCTTAAAATGGAACCCCATCTTTAATCATGCTGTCCTCCTCCTCTACCATCCTCATCTCCTGATCTTTGTCTTTGTTTCTCTCTTTCTGTCGTTCTCTCCACGACGCTCTCTCGTTCCTTCTTCCCACATTTCACTTCCTTTCTCACACTCCATCAATGTCTCTCTCCGTCCTTCTATCTCTCTCTCTCTCTCTCTCTCTCGTCCCTCCTGTCTCTTTGTCTCATTGCACATATCAGTTATTCTTCGTGGTCTCCCTCAACCCCAGCTTTATCCCTTCTCTCCACATCTCTTCATCTCCGACATGCTCCTCTCACTCATCTATTATCTCTCTCTCTCTCTCTCTCTCTCTCTCTCTCTCTCTCTCTCTCTCTCTCAAAGATGTTATCCCCACTTCCCACTCTCTTTCTTCTCACTCCTTCCTTCCCGCTACTCTCCCATCATTTCTGCTGTCTGTTAATCATGCTGTCCTCCTCCTCTACCACCCTCATCTCCTGATCTTTGTCTTTGTTTCTCTCTTTCTGTCGTGTTCTGTAATGCGGGCAACTTTGGTTTACATTAAAAAAAAAAATTTTTCATTAATTCCCCCAAAACATCCAAAAGGTTATGCAACATCAGCAGACAGCTAGCAAACAGCGATGCCTTTTGGGAAAATATTTGGAGTAGACCTGTGTACATTTAAAAAAAAAATGTCAACAAAAGTTGCCCCCATTAGAATAGCTCATATCTCAGGAAGGGCTGAGCCGAAAACTGTGGCGTCACCGGGTACTGACAAGTCAAGTGTAGCGTGAGCAATACAACAGCATATTGAAATTGGCAGGAGTGTTCCTTTAAGAGCCCACCCTTAAACCTATTTTGTCCTATTGTGTGTGTGACGGACGTGTACGTTGATGGCTAGTCGCCCCCTCACTGACTATGTGCTCCGGTAAGAGAACCGCTGCGACTTTAGGTGATATTAAGAGATTTATTGAATCCAAGTATCAAAAGTGTTCTTCATTGAACTGTTGCATACATTATTCAATGTATGGTTACAAGTAGAGTAATTATCAAGGTTTGTGTGCATTACAATGTAGTAAGAGTGTGGTTTCTGCAAGATAAACATATACAGAAAGAGTAATTAGAAACTATACAGACCAATTCTACACAATACCAAAATATGCAGAATATACAGTTCCATAGTAATTAGGTAGTCAAATATACACATCAAGTTACATTACAATATACATAATAATATAATTGCACCTTAGTAACATTAATGTGACAAGAAAGCAAATTACTGCAAGTGGCAAGTAATACAATAATAATACAAGTGAGAACTAGGCACTTATAGGGTTAATCCAGAGAAAATCAGGTGCAGTACACTTAGTGACCACAAATGACAGAAGCGGTTCTTGCCGCCGAAAAGTCTAGCAAGACGAGTGTCCACGTGAACAGCGCATGTCTCCATAGCACGACAATGCAATATTTAGAAGCTAAAATAATGCCTCAAACAGTCACAAAACGGTGGAAATAACACCACAGGTCGAAAATACTATCAAAGCACTTCCAAACCGGACTACTCATGTAACTTAAAACCAAGAAATGAGCATTTAGGAAAGCATTTAAGAATCGGACATTTTCTCATTGAAATGAATGGAGCTCGCGGTAAAACCAAAGTTACACGGCCACCGGACCAAACAGCATCCAACAAACACCAGCGGATGAAACACAACACAAACACAAACAGAAACGAAGTACTTACATTCTCATCAACGCACACGTACACACAAAATATTAAACATTTCAGCAATATGCTGGAGCAAAACGGCAAGTGTCTGCCAGCGATGCACGCTGAAAGTCAAGTCATGAATGCACGCAAGTGCGTGGTACGTCACCAATGACGTCTCTGGCGTCACGACGCTGGCTCCAGCAGGGAGTTTTCCACAGCCACCCCAGATTCGTGAAGTGAATACGTAGAACATTAAAGTCTCTGCTGGATTAGCGTGCGCTGGGCTCTCCGTCGTCGGGCATCTCCGGAAGCTCGACCAGCTTGGCGACGGGACGGGTGTAGAGGTTGCCCTTGATGTCCACCTCTGCAGCTCGTACTTTGCCGTCGTCGCTGGGAGTGATGCGGGTGATGCGCCCAACGGGCCACAGCGCTCTCGGGAGCTGTGGGTCGAGCACCATGATGACCATGCCCACTGCCAGGTCTGAAGTAGGAGTTCTCCACTTCTGGCGGGGCTGTAGACCAGGTAGGTACTTGCGGGTGAAGTGACCCCAGAAGAGGTCGGCAAGCACCTGACTGCGTCGCCATCTGCGTCGTCCCAGCAGGTAGCTGGAGCCGTAGACTGCCTGGGGTAGCGAAGAGTCTTGCCGCCCCATGAGGAGATGATTAGAGGTAATCGGGTCAGGATCAGCCAGGACTCCTGACCGGTGTCTAGTAGACAGGCATCGCAGTCCTTCACCAGCAGCTGCGTGATGGGGTTGTCTGGTGCAAGGACGATGGGATGGGCGTACTCTGGTGAGAGTGGTATGAGGCGGCTACTAGGTCGGATTGGGCGGTCATGTTGCAGGGCACTGAGTTCCTCAGGGAAGCTGTCTGCTTGCACTCGCTTCAGGAAAGCTTCTGTGTCTATGCGAGCTGAAGCAGACATGGGGGCCGCTGCCGCCCCGTGTTGGGACCGGTACGTAGCGTCCACTAGGTCAGACCAGGTGTCGTACTGCAGTGGATCGGGACAAGTGTCAGTGACTGCAAGCTGGCCGCAGAATGTGAACTTCCTGAGCTCTGCTGTATCTTCCACCTTGTACTGTTTAGGTCGGATCCAACTGATCACTGTGGTGGAGTCTGACCACATGACTGTATGCCTCAGGGTTAGGGTGAGCTCAGAGTGTAGCAGTTTGGCGAGCTGTGCTCCGGTCAACGCAGCGCTGAGCTCCAGACGGGGCATGGAGAGCTGCTTCCGTGGTGCGACCCGGGAACGTGCCATGACGAATGACACATGTGGGTGTCCTTCTGCGTCTTCCATACGAAGGTAGGCAACGGAGCCGTATGCCTTCTCTGAGGCGTTGCAGACGACGTGTGGGTCGACATTGGAAGGGTAAGCGCTTGTGCTGGCCAGATCTGGGTTGCTGGTTAGGCGTTGCTCAGTAACACGTAGTAAGGGCATCACTGCTGATGGAGGTGCATGTAATTTGGGAGCTGCTGGCTTGCGGAGTAGAGGAGTAGCGTAGCGGGCTATGCCATCTACTGTGACACGGACTGTTTGCTGGTCCAGTGTGTTGACAGCTAGCTGATCTTGCTTGGAGCGTGTAGCCTCCTTCTCAGACTGAAGCGGCAGGGTGTTGACTTGCTCGGTCATCTCCACGTAACTGTGTAGGTCTTGATTGGGAGGCTGGAACGCTGCATGGAAACATGTTGTCTCCTTAGAGGGAGTTTGTAAGACGTTAGTCGGTCCCTGCACGGTCCATCCTAGCAGTGTACACACAGCCACTGGACTGCCTTGAGGTCCTCTCAGCACTGGACATACAGGGGTGATCAGGTGTGGGTGATCGGAACCGATGAGGAGCAAAGGCTGGACTACGCTGAAGCCTTTCACAGGAACACCACGGAGATGGTCAAACCTGCTCTTGAGCATCCCTGCGGGGCAGGACTGCTCTGCAAGACTGAGCCCATCTGCAGTAAAGGCATGACTGATGGCGTATTTCACCTGAGTGTTGTTGGGATTGCACACCTCGAAGGACACTGATGCTCCATTAAGCTTCACCACATCTTGTCTGATGGTGCGGAGTGACAGGACTTCATCCTCCTTCTGCAGACCAAGATGCCTGGCAGCGGCAGGAAGGAGAATGGTTCTTTCAGAGCCGTCGTCCAGTACAGCATAAGTGTCCAGTGTCTTGCCTCCGCTATGCAGCTGAACGGGAACAACCTTCACCATGACGCGGCTGGAGTGACAGGACTGGCTAACATACACCATGCTGGAGGATGCGGTAAATGTGTAGAGGCTCTGGCTGGCTTTGGTGGCCACTTCGTGCAGGACAAGAAGGTGTTGCTCATTGCAGGTGGAGCAGGGCTTCTTCAGGGTGCAGATCTCCGGCTTGTGTCCACGCCCACATCGCCAGCATTTACTCTTCTCCTGGATCCAAGCACCTTTCCCAGCTGTGCTGAGCTTAGCGAACTCTGTACAAGCACTGAGGTAGTGTTCTTGGTTGGAGCAGTAAGGGCAATAGGGCTTAAAGCGTTCCCGCTTCTTGGAGGTATGGACGGGGTTGGAACTGGCTGGAGAGGTGGCAGAACATTGAGGTGGCTCTGAGCTCCCAGGTTGGTTAGTCACATAGATATTGGCGGACTTAGACTGTTGGGGCTTGGCAGTCTTGTTCTTGCGCTCGGACTGACTGACTTCAGGTTTGGAAGCGTCAGTAGCACGTCTTGCTACCTGTATGGCTTGCGCCTTGCGTTCCAGCCAATCTGCAAAATCAGGGAGAGTGTATGTCCGATCACTGCCACTGCGGATGATCCCCTTGGATATGCAATGCTCAGCGAAGCGGTCTCTGTATGTGGCGGGTAGCTTGCTCAGCAGCGTGTCCACGTGAGAGCCACATCTCAGCTCAGCTCGAGAGGAACCATCGATAGTGCTTAGCAGGCCCACTAAAGTGCTGACAGCGGATGAGAAGTCCTCAAAGGCCTGTGCATCACCATACTTGATAGGGGGAGAGTTCAGGATGGCCTTCAGCTCTCCTTGGACAAGCTGGCGTGGCTGGCCGTAACGCTGTTCGAGGGCATGCATGGAACTAGTGTATGGCGTTGGATCGTTGACATACCTCTTGGCCACCTGATAGGCGTTTGGCAGTTTGAGGAGGTCGAGAAGTACTTGGTACTTGTAGTCCTCGGTTAGATGTCTGTGTGGACCTAGCACACTGTCCAGTCCCTTCTTCATCATGATGAAGTCACTCTCCTTTCCAGTGCTAAACGGGATAAGCTTGGGCTTTGGAATGCCGTAGGAAGAGGCGATGGCCATTTCCAGGATGCTAGGAGCTGTTGGCCTCGGTGGAGGGACAGGTTGCCTGCGGGGTGCTGGCGCTGGCATCGTAGGCATGTGCGTAGCTGGCGGGAGTGATGGATAATGGGAGTAGTACCCTCCTGGCGGGAAGACTGCAGGAGGATAGGCAGGGTACTGAGGGTAGGACTGGTATTGTATTGGAGGAGGATGTGAATGCTGACTAGGCATAGGAAAGTTACTCGGTTGGACGGGAGGTGGATGGTTGACGGGCTGTGCTGGCAGAGCCTGAGGAATGATGGGCTGTGGCGCAGACCGTGGCTGATGTCCATCCTGTCGATGTGGAGTATGAAGTGCAGAGTTGGGGTTGGAGATCCATCCATCATCCACGGTCACTTGTGTAGAGGCCTGGTGGACTGGCATGGCTTGGTCTTGTGCACCTGGGTCCCCAGTCTGAGGCAGAAGGCTGGGTTGTCGTGACGGGGAACCGCGCTGTGACACTGGCTGCTGTAGGGGCTCTTCGCCAGCTGCAGTAGTGTAGCGAGCGGGGCTGTGCACTGGTGATGACCGATGGCTGCCAGCAGGGCTGTCCAGGGTTAGCCTTGGCAAGCTGGTGTACTGTGGAGGATAGTGATGGTAAGATGGAGGATGGGATGGCTGATACGCTGGAGCACTCTGTGGATAGGGCAGGCGTTTGGCGCTGTCCATGACGAGCTGCAACTCCTGAAGCTGTTTGGTTAGGTCGTTGTAGCGTGCTTCCATGCGATGCCATTGCTCCTCTTCGCGTGTCCTCTGCATGGGTGGATCAGGTGTGATGAAGTCGGGAGGCGCTAGCTGGCTAGCTGGTTGACTCACTGTAGCCTGATGGGGGTGTCGTTCAAAGGGATGCAGCTGTTTGGCTGGGAAACCGTGTTCGTAGTCCCCAAGATGCCGTGGGAGCTGTCTCACTCTCTGAGGACGGACCTGGATGTTATCTTCTCTGTAATCACCTTGGAAGGTCGCCATAGCGCAGTGGGCGGAGCTATCCGGTTCGAAGGACCACTTGTGACGGACGTGTACGTTGATGGCTAGTCGCCCCCTCACTGACTATGTGCTCCGGTAAGAGAACCGCTGCGACTTTAGGTGATATTAAGAGATTTATTGAATCCAAGTATCAAAAGTGTTCTTCATTGAACTGTTGCATACATTATTCAATGTATGGTTACAAGTAGAGTAATTATCAAGGTTTGTGTGCATTACAATGTAGTAAGAGTGTGTGGTTTCTGCAAGATAAACATATACAGAAGGGAGTAATTAGAAACTATACAGATAAATTCTACACAATACCAAATATGCAGAAAATACAGTTCCATAATAATTAGGATCAAATATACACATCAAGTTACATTACAATATACATAATAATATAATTGCACTTCAGTAACATTAATGTGAAGAGAAAGCGAATTACTGCAAGTGGCAAGTAATACAATAATTATACAAGTGAGAACTAGGCACTTAAGGGGGTTACTCGAGAGAAAATCAAGTGCAATACACTTAGTGTCCACGGGGTGGCGCTTTAAGACCACAAATGGCAGAAGCGGTTCTTGCCGCCATAAAGTCTAGCAAGACGAGTGTCCACGTGAACAGCGCATGTCTCCATAGCACGACAATGCAATATTTAGAAGCTAAAATAATGCCTCAAACAGTCACAAAACGGTGGAAATAACACCACAGGTCGAAAATACTATCAAAGCACTTCCAAACCGGACTACTCATGTAACTTAAAACCAAGAAATGAGCATTTAGGAAAGCATTTAAGAATCGGACATTTTCTCATTGAAATGAATGGAGCTCGCGGTAAAACCAAAGTTACACGGTTACCGGACTAAACAGCATCTAACAAACACCAGTGGATGAAATACAACATAAATACAAACAGAAACGATGTACTTACATTCTCATCAACGCACACGTACACACAAAATATTAAACATTTCAGCAATATGCTGGAGCAAAACGGCAAGTGTCTGCCAGCGATGCACGCTGAAAGTCAAGTCATGAATGCACGCAAGTGCGTGGTACGTCACCAATGACGTCTCTGGCGTCACGACGCTGGCTCCAGCAGGGAGTTTTCCACAGTAGCCTCTGAAGCATATACAAACATGAAATTAGTTACATTAGTTACATAGTTACACGTTTTGCCTTATAATGTGTTCACTCAGCTCTAACTTACCCATATTTTTAATAAAGCAGCTCAAATCTCAAGAACCTGAATGCAGCGTATATGTGTCTCCAGGACACAATGGGTTAATACATGCCAGTAATGGGGCCCTCTGTCAATACACAAGCCCCTGGAGGCTCAGGAGGGGTGTGTGTGTGTGTGCGTGTGCGTGTGCGTGTGTGTGCGGGTGCATGTGCGTGTTCGTGTGTGTGTGTGTGTGTAAAGGGTGATGCCAGAGAGCGGAGGCTCAACTCCACAAATTAGAGACTACTTCAAAGGATTACAAGAAGCCTTTCAGAGAGAGCAGAGAGGAGAGGAAAGGACAGAGGCAGTCCAGCTCTGGCTATTTATGTACCAGCAAGCAATTCACCATCGCCTCTCTCTCTCTCTCTCTCTCTCTCTCTCTCTCTCTCTCTCTCTCTATCTCTCGTCCATTCAGGTATTCCACTAGCCACAGATTTTATATAGTTTTTTCCCCTCTTTATCACAATACATCTAACCTCAGAAGATGATGTGCTTAAGTAAGATGAGTGTATAGCTTTCTACATGGAAGTATATCAAGCAAATAGAAACTGTGTTACTGAGCTTTTTCTTGAACTTAAATACAAACAAGGAACAAACAGAATATAGGCTCATTCGATGCCTATGTCATACCAAGTAATAAGCTGCCAGCCAAATTGGCTAGTGACACTGAAAATATTACTAGCCACAGCCAAGTTTTACCAGCATTTGGCCGGTTGGCAGGTGCCAGTGTCAAGCCCTGAAACACATACATCTTTTTCTCTCTCTCCACACACGTGTACACACTGTCACAGGCATCCAGCTCCTATGCATACAAAACCTTGAGGGGTTGATTGGAAAGATTTGTTTCGTACAAATATCATGTATCCATATCAAAAGATATCAAAACAAAACAAATAACCTTTAGTATTTGATATGATAGTAGAAGATCAATGAAGATGAACATCCATAGCCTACAATACCGGGCAATCATTACATGTATAACAGTAGAAACCAGTCTGCCGACTTTTGAAGTTGTTGCAGAATTTTTCGACAGATTACAATTGGGTGTGTCGGGCCGGGGTTCAATGTTGGGCCCTGCTCTGAAATATCTCCCAAAATATTTCCCCTCTAGTCTCCTAAATCCCGCCGCCCTCTAAATAAGACCAGCTCAGCAATCCTGGCATTGCTGTGTGGCTCCCTGGCCCGCCTATGATTCACATGGCTCCTCGCCAGCTCTCCCTCTGTGTCTCTGTCTGTCTCCCTCTCTCTGTCTCCCTCTCTCCTTATTATCCCTCGATTTCTCTGCCCATCTGCCTATTTCTGTCTGTCTGTCTGTATGTTTGTCTGTATCTGTTTCTGATTCTGTCTCTCTCTCCTCCCCACACGTATCCCTCTGTTTCTCTCTTCATTTTTCTTGCTTCATCTGTCTCTTTCTCCTTGTCTGTCTATCTGTCTATCTATCTATCTATCTATCTATCTATCTATCTATCTATCTATTAGAGAAATATGTACACAAGTCTAGTTGTCTGGGGTGAAATAGCCATACAATGAGCTCAGAGGGAGAGAGCCTTGTTTACTGTAAGTAGGCCTTCACTGTAGGTGACAGGGGGTGCAGGGTGGGTTCCAGGCCCTTCGTGACCCAGCTTGTTAGGGCCCTTAGTGACCCATCTTGTCACGACCCTGGGTAACTCATCTCCCAACACACAGACACACACACACACACAAACACAAACACACACACACACACACACACACACACACACACACACACACACACACACTAGGATATAAGCCTGGCCTGGGTTTAGGGTGTATGAAGTGAGAGGGAATTATCACTATGGTGTGATGATTACGCTTGAGTACGTTGTCGCGTCTTTACTTCACAGAGTCCCCACACCGTGCACTCTCCTATTGCAACGTACATGTACATACCAAATGTAGTATGGAGGAATGATAGCTATGCGGTGGGGGTGACCCACCCAGGCTTACTGTACACCCCGTCAGGGCAGGACTAGGGGAGATATAAGGCCTGAGCACTTTTGGCTTACCGTAAAGGGGCTCCTCATAATTAGCAGCGCAGAACTGACTAAAAAAAGAATAATAATAATACATGTTTTTTTGACATTTCTGTTTTTTTTTTTTTTCTCCTGATAATAGGGGCCCTCTAGGGTGCGGTGCCCACCGGGAAATGCCCGCTATACCAGATGGCCTGTCCAGTCATGTACCCTGTCCATAGCCCACAGTTTCCAGCCGCACAAGCACAGACTTCATGGCTCTGCAGAGCGCAGTGATGTTGATTTACTGAACACATGGGATCACTGGCATTCAGCAGCTGCTTGATGGGGACTCGCTTGATGATACGCAACTCCTTGGAGAAGGATTTCATTAGTTTGTCTTACAACAAGGCAAATATACACTGCACAACATACTCCGACAAACGTTTTCCAGATATAGTGAGCTCTCTTGAGTGGAGAGAAGAATTTTGAGGGACTCTTTTTTCAGTCATGTTTTTACATGGGCGTCAACTTCGAATTCATTATACGCATATTTTCATTTTATGCAATGAACAACACGTTTTCTATTTCCAGTATACTATTCCAACAGTCTATACACATAGAGTAGACAGACATACCATTTAAATACATTATATTACCATATACTCAGGGGTGTAGTTGGCGCAGTACACGAGGGTACACAGTCCACCCACTTCTCCTGAAGTGAGATTTAAAAAAAAATATCCTGCCCATGTTTGAGTACAAAAAGGAATGATCCCATAGCAGTGTTGCAGGTGATTGACCAAACAGATGAAAGCGGAGAAGCAATGATGGTAGATTAAGGACAGTTTGGGGGGTATGACATGATAAGTTGCCTAATTATCTGATGACGACAAAAATCGTGTACCCCCACTTTAAAAATCCCCATTACACCACTCCATATACTGTATGATGCATAATAGTTGCCCCTCTAGTGAGCCTGTAACAGCACTTATTGCTGTGCTAATATTTTCACTGCATTGCATTAACACTGATCCAAAGAAACTTTCCACATTCAAAAGAGCACAAAAGGTTTTGTAATTTAAGTTTTCCAGTCATCAGCCATTGGTTTGAGTAATCTGACTCTCGCCATTTGAATGGGTTGCGTCTTGCTCCGCAAGCATTCAGATGAAGCCATGCCATAGCCGTCGGTCTGCAAAGGCGTGTTTTTATCACGTAAGCGTGATTGGGGAAACACTTGTTTGCCATTTTTAATGAGGTGCTACTTTAACTACTCACTCAGATTCTAAAATGCAGTTGAAATTACAGAATCGATGTCAATGAATGAGACCATGCAAGAGGTCGTTATTGTCTGAAACAACTGTCGCATTTCTTCTCCAATAGGTTAGAAAGTTTGACTGCGTCACAACTCTGAAAATCCTGATTAGTGATTGATATTACTGCATTTTTGGTTCAGGGATCGAATCGGAAGGTCCTGCAGACCCTCGTGTGAGCTCACAAAGCTGAGCGGAAATACACGAGGGTCTGGCGAGGGCCAGGCTATAGTCATGAACGGCGTGACGTTTTCCATGTGCGTTACGGCCATTTGTGAGGGAAAACAACCCATGCAAGCCAATTGGTGATGTTGGGGTTTAATAAACGAAAGATACGGACCTGTAGACTAGCGTTGTTCAACATGCCGAAAACGTGTTGTGTTGCCGGCTGTTCAAATAGTATAGCCAAACAGCCGTGACTGAAGCATGGAATGTGTTCATTTAGGCTAGCCGTTGTAGCATGTAAGTCAATGAGACATTCGGTTTGTTTTCACCCATAAAGGGGCGTAACGCAAATTTAAGAGCAAAGTACCCGGATGGCCGTTCATGAGTATGAGTTTGGCACTTATCAACTACGGTAAGCTCTCAGACAGCTGCCTCTGGACTGGGCCAAATCCGTTTGGCCCATAAGGATCTGTGCCAAACCCCTTCTCAACTGAGCCAAAACCTCACCCAACTGATCTAAACCAAAGCGAGTAGAACAGATTATAACAGGGATTAGTGTCTGGAAAATACATCGCCAATGAGGATATACTGTACTATATTTCCAATATGGTGAACGAAGATAAAATATAGCATGCGTCACCAATGCAATGAAGTTTGTTTGTTTGTTTGTTTGTTTCCCGTATATTCGGGTTCCCTACACAGTGGGAAACTCCACCCACTTTGTCGGGAACTAATCAACTTTCAGCCTTTCCAACCATCCTGGGTAGAGGCGTGTTCAAGGCATTGACGTTGTTTAAGCAGAGACGTTCTATTGGGGCCAAAAAATGTTTGGTTTAAACTTTGGCTCAGCTTGTTCTGCCCTTGACTAGTAGCAAACCAAGGGAGGTAGGTCAACCATGCCGTTTAAGAATGTTAGTTGTAGTAGGGTCATAAATGGAGGTTCCGTGACCATCCTCTGGCAACAATGTTTTGATGATTGATTTGACCTCTATGGACCCTTTAGAAAAGATTTAGCCCCCATGTCCCTCGCAAAAATCCCGGGATTTTTTGCTAGAGAGCCAAATTCAAAATGGCGTCCGGCGGCATCTCTAAAAAATAACTTTTGATCTGGATGACCTAGAATCATGTATGAAAGCACTTTTTCATACAAGTCAACCATGAGGATTCCAAATCTGACATCATTTTGGTTATAAAACTTTGTTTTGACAGCGAAATTCAAGATGGCCGCCATCTAGAACCATTATTTTCGACCTTTTTAGGCCGTCACCGCCCAAAATTATCATATTTGGACTGGGAACCTCCCAATTTGTGTGACTCCATTTCTCATGTAAAGATATTGAGAGAATATCTGATCTACAAGCCCACAATTCCTAACATTGGGAGGCGTAGTGGGCTTGCAGATGGGCTATTTTAACAATGTGTCTTTTTTAGTAGGCTATTATTTGACAATTTGGTCGATTGTTTGGTGATTACTTTGGATGCAGTGATGGTCTTTTACTTTGAGAGTCCTTACATCATGACCCCACTCCCCAGAACAGGGGGTCTTGACCCACAGGTTGAGAACCACTTATCTAGTAAAAAACCAAGCATTTTTGCACAGAGAAGCCCGTTGAGGAACTCGAGGCAAGAGCTGCTGAAATGGAGGAAGTGCGCTCACAGCAATGATCAACTTGGTTGAAGACAGTCAGTTTGTGAAGCTCCCCGAGCTGCAAGAACACTGTTGTTGAGGAATGTGTGGTCTTATTCAACCCCAATGGCACATACAGGAAGACGCAGAAGAGCAAGCTCATCTCGAAGATCTCCCTCCACCCTGTTTTGATTTAAGAATCCTATCTTGCTCTAATTGACATAGGCATGATCTGGAGGATGGGAATTCCATCAGCAGACACAGGACGGCACTCTATACAAGTAGGTTGGGCTATGCCCAAAAACTGTCATCCATCATCCTTGCCTTCTCATGCTCCCAGTATCATCGGTGCCAAATATCCCTACGATACACCATACTTAACAAACGAAGACGAACGAGACCTGCGCATACATGGTAATGCACATACCTACACATGAAATTCACAAGTTCCCATCTGCCAAGTCTTTCAAAATGTTATTGTGTAGTGTCAAAAACAAGAAAAAGACTACTTGTATAGGGTGCCGTCCTGTGCCTGCCAATCTTCTGCTGATGGAGTTCCCATCCTCCAGATCATGCCTATGTCAATTAGAGCAGAGTTTCTCAAAGTGGGGGGGGGGGCAGAGACATCACAGGGGGGGCTTGTGACATCTGCAAACAACTAATTTAATATATGGCCAATAAGCCAATATGTTTAAAGCCCCCCTCACCAACATTATATTATTAATTGTCATTGATTTGAATAGAATAGGAAATGAACACACATCTGCACTGCATTCGACTGCAGTCCCTCTTTGTTTTATCTCACCTTTCCTTTAATTCTGCGCAGCAATCGCAAAATCAGTTTGCGCAAGTACTGCTTTTGCTTGGAAACCATTTATATACTAATTTACCTCAGGTCAGACATAACTATGATAGCGCCAGCCAGAAGTGATTTTTACCCCACAAAAAGGGGGAGGGGGCACGGAGGCATCCAGACCCTCTGAGGGGGGAAATGACGGGAAAAGTTTGAGAAGCACTGAATTAGAGCAAGATAGTATTCTTAAATCAAAACAGGGTGGAGGGAGATCTTCGAGATGAGCTTGCTCTTCTGCGTCTTCCTGTATGTGCCATTGGGGTTGAATAAGACCACACATTCCTCAACAACAGTGTTCTTGCAGCTCGGGGAGCTGCACAAACTGACTGTCTTCAACCAAGTTGATCACTGCTGTGAGCGCACTTCTTCTATTTCAGCAGCTCTTGCCTTGAGTTCCTCAACGGGCTTCTCTGTGCAAGAATGCTTAGAAAATGTGAAACGGAAAGGTTTTTAAAAAAAAAACACACAACCTAGATAAGTGCTTGGAAAATGTGAAAGGTGAAGGTGTTTTTTTTAAATTAAACTAGATAAGTGGTTCTCAACCTGGGGGTCAAGACCCCCTGTTTTGGGGGGTGGGGTAATAATGTAAGGACTCTCAAAGTAAAAGACCATCACTGCATCCAAAGTAATCATCAAACAATCGGCCAAATTGTCAAATAATAGCCTACTAAAAAAGACACATTGTTAAAATAGCCCATCTACAAGCCCACTACGCCTCCCAATGTAAGGAATTGTGGGCTTGTAGATCAGATATTCTCTCAATATCTTTACATGAGAAATGTACACAAATTGGGAGGTTCCCAGTCCAAATATGATAATTGTGGGCGGTGACGGCCTAAAAAGGTCGTAAATAATGGTTCTAGATGGCGGCCATCTTGAATTTTGCTGTCAAAACAAAGTTTTATAACCAAAATTATGTCAGATTTGGAATCCTCGTGGTTGACTTGTATGAAAAAGTGCTTTCATACATGATTCTAGGTCATCCAGATCAAAAGTTATTATTCTGTCCTGGCAACACGCCTGGGATGTTGTTTTGACAGATAGCGAACAAAGTAAGACTCAAGGCGTGACTCCAGTTTGAATGCTTTAGTGAAGACATCTTGAATCATACCAATTTGTAAAACTGAAACACAACAATAAAGGGTACTGTCATGTATCTACACACAAGTATGCAAATACCAAAAACAATGGATCATGTTTTCTCCTTTTATTAATTTACCAGCCCGGTAACATTGCTCGAGAGGTGAACAGGATGAGTCTTCACATTCTTGTCTCTGCATTGATCAGCGCGCGCCCTCGCGCGCTTTCATATATATATCAAGCAGCCCACCAATGAAAACCAGGGTCAGAGGTTAACATAAATGTACAATCAGTAAACAAACATAAAAGGCATAAAACCCCCAACATAAATGACAGAGTCATAGAAAAACAAAATACAAAAAAGTGTATCTAATACACCACACTCCTCCCCTGAAGCATGAAACCCCCACACCCTCAAACAAAAACATGTTTCTCTCTCTTGTATATATTTTACATCAACTCAGGGTTCTACAGATTTAGCCTTTCAGGTGGTTTAATGTGACGCTTGGGCCTCTGCACAACCTCAGGAACCGGAACGGTAACCCCACTACTAACAGTTTGGGGTTCCTCCCTCGTAGGGAACTCCACCACGCTATCAGGCATAGCCACGCCTGCCTGTGGCACCCTGGAACCCGTCTCTAGGTCTGAAAAGTCCTCTGAATCATTGTATTGATCCACTTTGTCATTACACATCTCCAGTGCAGTTTCAATCATCTGGTTAACATGTCTCTTACACACTTTTCCATACACTTTCACCAGGTAAGTAACAGGACCTAGTGCCTTGACAATAGTCCCTGGTACCCACTTCCCACCTTCCCCTCCCCTGTGGTTTCGAACCAAAACCCTCTGCTGAGGAAGGAAGTGTCTTGTACGTGTGCGTGAATCAGCTTGTTTGGTCTGCTGAGCCTCCTGCCTCTGTTGCATGGAGTCCGCAAAACTGGGTTTTGTGAGTGATAATCTGGTTTTGAACTGGCGCCTCAGGAATAACTCTGCAGGCGTTTTCCCCGTTGTGGACTGCGGTGTGCTTCTGTAACAGAAAAGAAAGTTGTGGATGCAGTGTTGCAATGACATCCCACTGTTTTGTCCCTTATCAAGAGCCCTTTTTAGATTTTGCACTAAGCGCTCAGCAGCACCATTAGATGCTGGATGGTAAGGGGAACTCCTGATGTGCTTCACCCCATTATTTTTAAGAAATGTTTCAAATTCTGCCGACACATATTGCGGGCCGTTATCGGAGACCAGCTCATCCGGCAAACCCCAAGTTGCAAAATATCCCCTCAAAACCTCTATGGTCTTCTCAGTGGTTGTGCTGCTCATAATGGCCACTTCCGGCCAGCGTGAATAGCTGTCAGTGACTACCAGGAAGTTGTGTTTGCCTTTCTGTGCAAAATCAGTATGTATCCGTTGCCAAGGTCGATTCGGCCAGTTCCAGTTATGAACCGGAGCAGTTGCAGGTTTGTTCCTGTTTAACAGGCATGTCTGGCACTTGCTTGCAAGCGATTCGATATCTGAATCTAAGTTGGGCCACCAAAAATGACTACGGGCCACTGCTTTCATTTTGACAATTCCTGGATGATTTTCATGTAATTCGCATAATAGCTGTGACCTTAACACTTCAGGTGTGACCACACGAAAACCCCACATCACACAGTCAGACTCCACTGTCAGTTCAGTATTTCTATTGAAATAAGGCCTCAACTCCTCTTCAGTTAACCGCCTTGGCCAGCCATTTAATGTGAAATGCTTTACCCTCTGCAGTAGCACATCAGATTTTGTTTTACTGGCTATCTCTTGTGCCGAAATGGGAACTTTGTCCAGAAACGAAATCCTAAACACAGAGCTATACTCTGAATCTGGCTCCGCTTTCGGTAGCGGAAGACGCGATAAGGCGTCAGCATTTGCATGTTGTGAAGACGGCTTGTAACATATGTCATACTGATATGCCGCAAGAATCAATGACCACCTCTGTAACCTGGCGGCTGCCAGTGCGGGCACCCCGGTCTTCGGTCCTAGTATTTTGAGTAATGGTTTGTGGTCAGTCAGTAATGTAAATTTTCTCCCATACAAGTAGTCATTAAACTTTGACACCCCAAATATGATGCTAAGTGCCTCTTTCTCGATTTGAGAGTAATTTACTTCGGTTTTAGTGAGCGTGCGCGATGCATATGCTATGGGCTTTTCATTGCCACCTGGGAACCCATGAGAAATAACTGCACCTATGCCATAGGGCGAAGCATCGCATGCTAAAATCAAAGGCAGACTTGGATCGTAGTGTGTCAACACTGGTGCAGCTCCAAGCTGAGCCTTGGTGCGTTCGAACGCGTCTTGACATTTCTTAGACCAATTCCAGTCTTTATCTTTGTGCAACAACTCAGTCATTGGTTTAATTTCACTAGCCAAGTTTGGTATGAATTTCCCATAATAATTGAGCATGGCGAGGAAGGACCTCAATTCGGACACATTTTTAGGCACCGGTGCCTTGTCAATAGCCTCTGTTTTCTCTTTAATCGGGCGCACCCCCTCGGCATCGATTACATGCCCGAGGTAGGTAACGCTATTCTGAAAGAATGCGCATTTCTCTTTGTTGAGCCTAAGCCCACGGTCTTCCAGCCTCTGCAAGATGCACTTCAAATTTGTTACATGAGAATGCGTGTCTTTTCCTGTAATTAAAATGTCGTCTAGGTAGCATACTACCCCATCAAGCCCTTGTAAGACTTCATCCATAGTGCGTTGGAAAATAGCCGGTGCGCTCGCAACTCCGTATGGTAAACGGTTGCACAGATACAGACCCCGCGGAGTATTTATGGTGAGAAAAGGCTTACTTTTCTCATCCATCTCCACCTGAGTGTAAGCTTGTGTAAGATCAAGTTTTGTAAAGTGTTTTCCCCCTGCCAGGGTGGAAAACAAATCTTGCGTTTTAGGAAGTGGATATTGATCCACGTCGAGCCACTGGTTTATTGTCACTTTATAATCGCCGCAAATGCGCACGGATCCATCCTTCTTGGGAATGCACACTAACGGCGCTGCCCATTCGCTATGCTGCACAGGGGAAATAACTCCCTGCTGCTCGAGTTCGATCAACTTCTTATCTACGGCCTCGCGCAGTGCATAAGGCACATTCCTTGCTTTGCAAAACTTCGGTCTCGCATCAGGTGACACATGTAAGGTGGCAGTAACGCCGGTGGTGCGCCCGAGTTCACCATCAAACACTGCTCTGTGCTCGGAGCACACTTGCTCCACGGGATCAGATACGGCTACGCGATTTACTTTGGACCAATCTAAATTTAGCACTCGGATCCAATCGCGGCCCATAAGGGCGGGTGCCTTTCCACGACACACTAACAACGGCAGTTGCACATCTTGCTTCCCACACTGTACATTCACTACGATTTTACCCAATAAAATCAGCGGTTCATCGGTGTATGTTCGCAGTGTAATGTTGCATGGCTGTAACTTGGCCCCTTGTAGTTTTGCTCTGTATAAACTCTCTGAGATAACTGACATTGCTGCCCCAGTATCTACTTCCATGTACATCCTAGCCCCATTGCATTTAATCATCACCTTGTATGGTTTCACATACTCACATTCAGTCTTTACAGTATAAAGTCTCATGTCAAGTTGTTCAGACAGCTCCGTCTCGGGCTGCGGTTCGTAGTCGGCTCCTTGGTCCACGAACTTGACCCCAGGGCCGCTTCTGACGGAAGGCGCCCCAACAGCACCTGCACTAGGCGGACGTCGCCAGTCTCGCTGCTCCCCGCCTGCGTCGTTGCCCCCGCTACGACAAGCGCGTTCAAGATGACCATTCTTGCCGCATCCGCGACATCTGAATTCTTGAAACGGCAGCTCCCGGGTCCATGTCCCTTTCCCAGGCATCGGTAGCAGTCCCGGTTGCTGTCGTCGATCTTTTCCCCCACGGTCCGCGTAGTCCTGCTGGTCTCTCGTGGCTTTCTCGCCCCGACGTGATCAGCTCGCAGGTGGATTGGTGTCTGGCCGTGCCCCTTATGCATGCTTTCCAGTCCAGCCGTAGTGCACTCGAAATTGTTGGTGATTTCCACCAACTTCGCCCACTTTAACTCAACCTCCCCCATGGCTGCATTCAGCAATTTTCGCCGAAGGTCATTGTTAGACGTGCCGCACACGAACTGATCACGCAGCTGCTCTTCTAGATTTGCGCCAAAATCGCACGTTGATGCTAACCCCTTCAAGCTAGCCATGTAGTCAGAAAAACTCTCACCCGTCTGCTGACGACGGCTTCTGAACGTGAACCTCTCAGCCAGTACATTTTTCTTAGGCATGTAAAAATCCCGAAGTGAGTCCAACAAAACCTTAAGTGTCACCGTGGCCTCACTGAACTGTTTCGGTGATATCAAGTCTTTCAGCAAAGCAAAAGTCTTTGGCCCTACCACTGACAAGAACACGGCTTTCTTACGTGCTTCTTCGATATTGTTTGCAGCCAAAAATTGCAGGAACCTTTCTTCATAGTTCTCGAAATTCTCCGCCGTTTCGTCAAATTGTAGACCAATGTCACTACTGTACAGCGCCATGGCGTATGTCCGTATTTCACTCACAGTCTCTTGGTTTTGTTCGTTGTTAGCACTTTCGGGACTAGCGCCTGGTTCTTCTGTGCCACTGCTAGCTTCCGAGCTCGCGTTTTGCTCAGTAGTGCTAGCTTCGTCGCTGCTATTGTCCGCGCTGCTAGCTTCTTTTTCTTCACGGCTAGCGTCTTCCATAAGTTAGCTCGTCACCGGGTCAAAACGGGAGCGACCCGCGGTACAAAAATAACAAAGGGGAAAAACAATCCCATCCTCGTCGCCAAAGTTGTCATGTATCTACACACAAGTATGCAAATACCAAAAACAATGGATCATGTTTTCTCCTTTTATTAATTTACCAGCCCGTTAACATTGCTCGAGAGGTGAACAGGATGAGTCTTCACATTCTTGTCTCTGCATTGATCAGCGCGCGCCCTCGCGCGCTTTCATATATATATCAAGCAGCCCACCAATGAAAACCAGGGTCAGAGGTTAACATAAATGTACAATCAGTAAACAAACATAAAAGGCATAAAACCCCCAACATAAATGACAGAGTCATAGAAAAACAAAATACAAAAAAGTGTATCTAATACACTACAGGTACAAAATATTAGGCTTAGCCTACATAACAAATACATTGAATGCCACACGGTAAAATAGTTTCTTCTTTACAGGATACTAAAAAGGATAACCATTTTCTTTCACAGGTTTTAGTTCAGGTAAGTAGGCACAGTTGATCTTCACATATTAGGTTATGACCAGATAAGGTAAGGTAAATCAAGTAAGTATGGCGAACTTTAACATTTAACATCTTTGTTATAAAGGACTAAACACAGTTAAGTAAACAGGAAAGTGAGTAAAAATACAGTGACTAGGAATGTTTACATGAGAAATACAAGGCACAACTGAACATAAACGAAGCAATACAAAGATTGAATGAGAAGAGAATTTAGCCAAGGCATGCTAACGATAGTGAATTAGCATATTTCACACCTTTAATAGCGATCTCAGTAGAAGAGAAATTTTGCGTTTTTATCACAATGGTTCACATAACAGTGACTTTAGACAACTTTTAGATAGATTTTGGTAACTTACTGTTAGTTCCATTCGTAGGATTTTAATGATTGAACTATCAGGTGAAGAACATGGCAACGGCTTTCCTCAGGTTGGTTAGAAAGGAAGTGTATCGCGTAGCAACAGGAAATCTGATCCTTTAGATGCAGTACCCAATGTTAACACCAGGGGGAACATTTACACCCAACAACTGACAAGACAGCACAGTTATTTTTTAGAGATGCCGCCGGACGCCATTTTGAATTTGGCTCTCTAGAAAAAAAATCCTGGGATTTTTGCGAGGGACATGGGGGCTAAATCTTTTCTAAAGGGTCCATAGAGGTCAAATCAATCATCAAAACATTGTTGCCAGATGATGGTCACGGAACCTCCATTTATGACCCTACTATTGTTACGATCTTGGTCGGGCCAAGTCTCGAAGAGATTTGAATGTCATGCTAATCAGGCTAGTGCCATTTTGCCCATTGAGTACCATTATGGGAGTATTATTGTAACAGGTACAGATGACTAGCTTGGCTGTGGCCGCAAGTCTCTTCGAAAACTATGCTCTGGCTAACTCACAGGGTGGATTCCAATATGCGGACTTCCGTCCTCCCTTGCTCACTTGCCTGCTTGATGATGATGTCACTGACGACAGAAAATACATTCAGTATCTTGCAAAAGCACACTTCAAGATATTTTCTCATTTGCAATTGGGATGGTGAATGAGAAACAGTTCCCCAAAACTTGTGGCTAGGCTCATACTGTAGCTGGGAAACTTTATTGTTGGAGGCGGGGGCCGGAGGCGGGGCGAGGCCACAAGCACAAGTGGAAGACCGGAGTGCGCATATTGGAAGGCACCCACAGTGTCAACCCATTTTTCCTTGGCCTAGGAGGGGTGGGGCACCATAGAGAATCCACGCCCCTGATTACATCACAAAAAAGTGAGTTAGTGCTATTATGGTAAGATATTATTTCCACACTATTACCATTCTATTGAAATAGTATCATGGTATTTGTACTTTTCATCAGCCTCAGCTGATCATTTCAGCCACTTTGGCATTTTGCATTTTTTTTTTTTACTGCCAGGGTCATGGTAGGGTGGGGCATCGGAGCGGAGGGGGTGTTGCACAGAGCGAAGCGATGACTAAACCCTTTCCCAGCTAGGCTAGGATCATACCCAACTGCTGCCCCAGCTCAGAGCACTGTGCATGGAAGGAAACTAGTATAAACACAGCTCTGAACTGCTCTTAAGTTCTCCTTCCCAACCTCGCACTGTGTGTGTGTGTGTGTGTGCGCGCGTGCGAGTGTGTGTGTGTGCATGTGTGCCCTGTGTGTGTGTGTGTGTGTGTGTGTGTGTGTGTGTGTGTGTGTGTGTGTGTGTGTGTGTGTGTGTGTGTGTTTGCGATACAGAAAGTATATTTAGTTCAACAGTAATGTAAGTTGGCTGGCCTGAGTGGAAATAGAGAAGCATAGTATCTACCGCTTATCACATCCGCCTGGAGCATCACTTAGTAGCATGCCAACGATACATGCTGACACACACACACACACACACACACACACACACACACACACACACACACACACACACACACACACACACATTTAGTAACATGGCATTGCTACAAGCTGTAAACAACTGTACAGCTCATTGTCACCTCAACACAGACTTAGCTAGCTATAGGGGTGATATGGAGACACACACACGCACACAAACACATATGTGCACGCATGCACACACACACACACACACACACACACACACACACACACACACACACACACACACACACACACACACACACACACACAGAGTTTATGTCGTTATATGGAATGGTGTCTGTGAAGTGTCTCATTCATCCAGATCCTCAAAGTCAAAACAGTGTAGGTGAGAGATTATTCATCACCGGAAAGTGGGCCTGTAGGCAAACCCATTTCAACATGATTAGATCCTTATGCCAAGACAGATAGAAAGGCAGACAAACAGACAGACAGACAGACAGACCGACAGATATAGATATCTCCATACATCCTCTTCCACTTCACTTTTTGAAGACAGCATTTTGGAGGGACTCTTTCACCTCTTCATGAGGTTTAACACGAAATACTACCTCTTAAATCTTAATGCTTCTGCATCTCCATAGTAAATTATTCAGGACAGGCTCACCCCACGAATAAACAAGACAAAACAAAACAACAAAAAAAGTTTTCTCCTCGAGTGTTTTCAGGATAACCTTCCCTGATCTCCATAATTTCGGGACCGTACCTGTTCCCCGGGTCCTATGTTCCCCGTTTTTTGTATGGGACCGGGGGAAAAAAGGGTCCTATATATTCCCTGCATTGTTTCTAAGGGGATAAGGCCCCGGATGTTTGCGCATGCATATTTCTTGCACGAATGGTTGCCATGCGTATTTCATGTCAAGTTTGCGCACAGTGGCAGCCTAAATCTAACCCTAACCCTGATATGACCCTAACCTTAACAACAAACCATGCTCGCCATGCGGCATGCGGCAGTCTACTTGGAAGCAGTGGGGAACATATAGAACCCTCTTTTGAAAAAAGGGTTCTAAGTTCCCCGGTAGCGGGGGGCATAGGACCCGGGGGGAGCCACAGTAACAGCACAGTAATACAAAGAGGGTCACTTGGATTCCCAAGCAAAAATCCAAAGGAATGAACATTTAAACCAATTTCACTGTAGTGGCTTGGGGGCCCCAAACGGCTGCCTGCCTAGTCTGGTGACAAGATGCGCCTCGGGTAACACGCCGGTGACACAATAGGCACGGACGCAACCAAGCATAAAAATGCTTGATCCACACAAGATCTGCTCGGTCTAATAAGGGTGGGGTTGAATGCTTGGCAAACAAGTTGGACAGTTTTTTTCTATCGTGATTTCCCAATACATAAAAAACCCTGCTTCCTACTTGGAGCAGCGAGTGAACTGCCTCACAAGCATGTGGGCTACACCTGCAATTCACGTCAGATTGATGAATGCCAATCAGGGTGGATTACCGACGGCAATGCCCAGCAGTAGCCCTGGTGTGACTGCGTGGCTGCATAGCAAATATTTTGTTCCCGCGATGATTTATCGCCATGTGACATGACTGTGGTGCAGAGTTCACTCCCTTATGCTGCGTCGTGAATGGATATTCTAACCAGGATGCTTCACGTGAGCATGCTCGCTGCTTAGCAAATTGGCTGCCTGGCAGAAATAACGGCATCTTGGACGAGCCTAATATCACAGCACTGTGGAATATGGTAATTCATGGGTTCTACATTTTGTTTATAACCTGACTGCGCGATCCTAGCTGCGCACGACTCAACCTCTGATTGTTGGAAACCGGTTGTCGGTCAAGAAATTAGCTCACATGGTTGGCTGCCAGTGTCTTGCCCCTCCTCATAACATTGTGTTGATAAACACTGTGAACCCATGTATACTCAGAGCAGTACATACGGCTCTTGTTATACTGAGACTGTGCCTCCCCCTAGTGGCCAATGTAAGATCTACAATAGGAGCAGGCACAAGAGGACCAAGTAGGTCTACCACCGCCAAGGCTGTAGCCAGGGTTTTGAATTTAGGGAGGTCCATGATGTACGTGCACTGCGCGCCGAAAACTTTTACTATTAAAAGTAGAATATGTCATTTTTGTCATTTATTTCCAAAATGCATACCTCTTCACAAATGTGATGTGTTAATGTCTATTTACTGGAATAAACTAACATCTACTGGTCTGACCAAGTAGAGAGAAGTATGAAAGCATGGAAAATGTAGATTTCCAAAACATTTTGAGAAGGCATACTCAGAAATTGATGGTGATGATGAATGGAAAACACTTTAAAAAAAAATATAGGCCTACTTTCCTGAAAAGTTAGGGAGGGCCGGACCTCCCTGACCTCAATGCTGGCTATGGCCATGACCACCGCTCTATGCTTATACAGTAGCTCTTGTACCTTTCAAAATACTGATCTGGATATTAAGACCATGCTTACACAAAATGTGCTCTCTCTCTCTCTCTCTCTCTCTCTCTCTCTCTCTCTCTCTCTCTCTCTCTCTCTCTCTCTCTCTCAACCATGTGGACAAACAGCGGTGTAATCATGCATGCACATATGAATGCATGCTTGCAGTATTGATCAATCACAACAGGAGAATGCACTGTGTGTGTGTTTTGTGTTGGATTGTGTGCATGTGCGTATACACACGTGTGTGTGTGTATGTGTGTGTGTGTGCGTGCGTGCGTGCGTGCGTGCGTGCGTGTGTGCGTGTGTGTACTTTGCAACATGAACAAAAAATTATAGCAGGGGAATGTTCCACATTGCGCAAGAATGTGAGCACTAACTTCTCTAAGTGTGTGCTTGCTTTCGCAATGTTTTCTTGCTGAGTCCCGGTAAAAAATCCTGACTTTCCCACTCGCACTGATGGCAACAGAAGCTTCCCCCATTTCACAATCATCTCCATGACCAAACTCCTCCCCCCTCATTGGCCAAAACAAGGTCTCTGATGAATAAAAGAAAGACAAAGTCCATACAGAGAGGACTTGGAAGATAGCCAAAGCAGAGCCCTCATAGTCCCTACAGTCCAGACCAGGACAGCTACGTGTGTGTGTATATGTATATGTATATGTGCATATGTGTGTTAGCATGTGTGTTTTTATCATGAAGACTCCTGCAGCTGTGCGGCTGCTGCTGTCGTTGCTGATGCTGTGGTCAGGTGTGCTATTGGTGGCAGCGGAGAGTGGAGGAGTACAACACGAAGATGCTGCAGCAGCCACCTACAGCCAACAAACCTGCAAACCAGACATCTACAGGTACGTACTAAAATGCAATAGAATGGAATAGAATAGAATAGAATAGAATCAAAAAGAAAAGAACAGAATAGAATAGAATAGAATAGAATAGAATAGAATAGAATAGAAAAGAACAGAATAGAATAGAATAGAATAGAATAGAAAAGAAAAGAACAGAGAAGAATAGAATAGAATAACATAATAGAATAGAATAGCATAGAATAGAATAGACAATTGGATACAATATTTTTCTTTGTCACTATTCACATGTACAATTTACATATACGTACGTCGAACATACTGTAGCTTCAGTCTAGCTTCAGTGTGTCAGAAAATTAGATAGAATTAGAATAGAAGATCAACAAGTAAAGGTGGTTTTGAGCAGAACATATCAGGGAAAATACTGAAAACTACTGTACCCATACAACATACAGTACATTTCAGTCTCTGAAATGACCAAAAAAACTTTTTTTTCATGATATTATGTAATTGCTTTGGGCTGTACCTGCACCACAGTATGCTGATGGAGGTGAGCGCCGTGCTAGCGGAGCAGAGGGCGGAGCTGAGAGACACCAAGGCCCAGCTGGAGGCCATGGAGAGCAGGCTGAGGGCTAGCGAGCAGAGCGCCCAGGAGCTGCGGGAGGCGGCGGAGAGGGGCAAGGTGTCGTTCTCCGCCTCGCTGGTGGCCTCTGGGGACGTGACCGCGGGGCCCTACAACACCGCCACCACTCTGGTCTTCAAGCACGTCTTCACCAACACAGGGAGTGCATACAACCCAAACACAGGTGTAATATGATATAATATAACATAATAAGATATAATATATATATAATAAAATAAAATAAAATATAATATAATATCATATCATATCATATCATATCATATCATATCATATCATATATCATATATCATATCATATATCATATAATATATCATATCATATCATGTCATATCATATATTATAATATGTGTACCTGTAGGGCAGTCATGGGTTAGCTTTAGGGCATCAGACATGTAGCCCATAGGTTGCCGGTTTGACTCCCGACCCGCAAGGTTGGTGGGGTAACCTGATCATGCTACCGTCCCACCACATTGCTCTATTGGGGCGCCATTGGGGGCTGCCCCCTTGCACGAGTGAGGCATAAATGCAATTTCATTGTCTGCAGTGTGCACTTGTGGGCTATGAAGTGTCACAATGACAATGGGAGTCGGAGTTTCCGAGGTTGGAGATTTACCCTCTCAATGCTATGTCTCAATCCACGCACCTGTGCACTTCGGGCACTATGTTTCAGTGCATAGGACGCTCACACTGAAAATTTCGGTTGAGTCAGTGCACTGACTGAAAGTACCCGGACGATCCCCTAATAATGGCAAAAAACACAGTGCTTGAATGATGGACACTGCACACACTAAACAGACGCCACGTTCACAGTGAAATGGAAGAAAAGCGTGGCCAACAGTCTCTGTAACTGTAACTCTGTAAGCAATGTTGCTGACACACCAACCTTTTCATGCCAAGCCAAGTACAGTATTGTATGCGTGATAGTAGCCCTTTGGGGTGAAGGAAATGTAAATACAAGCACGAGACGCTGTGCAGTGTTAACAGTAGCCAACCGATATTTTGGCGAGCTAATGCTATGCTCAGCCGTCACTTCCAGCGAGGGCACAATGCATAGTGCTCAAACCTTTCCACGACACTATGCACTGACAACCTCAGTGCACTGTGAGCACTATGCACTAACCGTCAGTGCACTGACACAAGTGCGTGGAATGAGACACAGAGGTAGAATTTTTATTTAGTGTGTGACCTTTTCCTAAATCTGTCTGTTTGTCTGTCTGCCCGTCTTTTTGTCTGTTTGTCTGCTTGCTTGTCTAACTGCCTGTCCGTCCGTCTGTCTGTCTGTCTGTCTGTCTGCATATTTACACATCTGTCTATCTGCCTGTCTCTATGTCTACCTGCCTGTCTGTCTGTCTGTCTACCTGTCTGTCTGTCTTAGGCATCTTCACAGCTCCAGTCAGGGGTGTCTACCACTTCACCATCCACGTGTTTGGAGATGGGCATCAGTCGCGACCCACTGGGGCCTCGCTGAATAAAAATGGCGACCATGTGGACATCGCCCACAGTGCGGGGAACAGCAAGCACGTGGCCGTGTCCAATGGCGCCTCTCTTCTGCTGGAGGTGGGGGACGTGGTCTTCGTCAAGCTGTGGCCCAACACCTGGGTGAGGGACACGGGAAGTCACCACACCACCTTCTCTGGACACCTGCTGTTTACCATGTGATGTGATGTGATCACATGACCAGTGTTCAGGTGTTCAGATCGCTGCCCATGCGACCCTGTGAAGGGATCTGAAAATAAAAAAAATAAAATACAAGTATCACAACCGTGCAGATTTTCTACAAAATATGTTTCTGGTCGCTCACACCCAAAACCTTGTAAAACAATTGGGAGTCCCCAAATTCATACAGGACTTTGTAAGGTTATCATATGGTTTACATCCAATCTATGTTTTTAAATGAAGTCTGAGGGGTCAAGTAAAAATGGTCTTTGTCTTCTGGCCTCAGGATAATGTGTGAAACTAGCTTTACCCCGTTTGCACCTTCTCTGGACACCTGCCGTTTACCATGTGATGTGATGTGATGTGATGTGATGTGATGTGATGTGATGTGATGTGATGTGATGTGACGAGTGTTCAGGTGTTCAGATCGCTGCCCACGCGACCCTGTGAAGGGATCTGAAAATTATCCACAAAGACTATTGTGCTGTTTGTATCCAAATCTCTGTGATTAAATAACTCAGTATGTGAGGGGCCATATAAAAGTGGTCTTTGTCTTCAGGCCTCAGGATATGTGTGAAACTCCCTTTACCCCCAACTATTGATTTCAAATTGCCATTGACCCTTGCTATTGGATAAGATTACAGCTGCCTATGGCATTATTCAATGTTATCTCACTTCCTGACAGGACTGTTTAAAGATAATAACTGGCTTTGTGAAACCCTTTTGTGGGAACCCAAACACAGAATGGGGAAGGAGTGCAAGACACATTATTGAAGGCATTAGACAAATGATAGCGAGTACTTGTAGTAGGGCTGGCCGGTTCTGGGAAAAATGCGTATCACGGTTTTCTTGATAAAAATTAATATCACGGTTCAATGCACGATTTTTTTTTTCATAAGCAGCGATTTTGCCCTACACCTCATGTTTCTGAAGAAAAGGCTGAAATTAAATTTAAAAATTAGATAAAATCCTGAATTGTAATTAATCTCCATTTCTATTTTAATTACTTTTTTGGGATAAAATCTTTTTTAAAACATTTTCTGTCATCAAAAAGTGAACCTTGTGTTGGTGAAAACCGTTATCACGTTTTTTTCTAACGGTATACCGCCAAGCCCCAGCGAGTAGCCAACATCCACCATGTCAACACTAGATGCCAAACCAGGGGTGAATTTCTCAAAACCAAAGTTAACTACTACATTAGCTACTTTGTTGTTTTCAATGCATTTTCCCATTGTCAACTACCGAAGTTGCTAACAGGCTAACAACTTCCCTTTTGAGAAACTCACCCCAGGGGTGCATTTCTCGAAACCAAAGTTGCTTACTACATTACCTACTTTGTTGTTTTCAATGCATTTTCCCATTGGCAACTATTGAAGTTGCTAACAGGCCAACTACTTCTCTTTTGAGAAATGCACCCCAGCTTTCCACCAAGCATTTCTCTCTTGTGATAGTCTGGCGATAGCAAGGCTATGTAATAGTGCGTTCACATGGTGTTAGAGTATGATGATATTTACAATATTTAGGAATAAAATGTAGAATGTAAGAATTCATATATTTAGTTCTTTTGTCATTTATAGTTTATTTATTTAATGAACGAAATGTTTACCGTAAGTTTAACTTTAGAGTAATTTAACAGTCATTTAGATTTGAGACTTTTAGTTTGATTTTGTGCATGAATAGAAGACGCATTCTCAGACCTGAAGCAACGGTGGAAAGAGCTAGACAGACTTGAGAAGCACGGATGTATAACATTTTCTGACAGTGCTCGCTGTGTAATTAGGAAACAAGGACATTGTATTTGAAAAATTTCTATTTTTATTAGATAAAGATTTTTTTTGTTTTTGAAGAACCCAGCTTGCTCCCGTCCATTTTTTTTAAAGTGCTTCCTGAATCCTGAATGACACAGATAATGGATCTGCTGCCATAACACATGGAACAGAGAAAACAATGTCAATCCTGTCATGCTAACTCACTAAAATAAAATACAAGAATCACAACCGTGCAGATTTTCTACAAAATATGTTTCTGGTCGCTCACACCCAAAACCTTGTAATCAATTGGGAGTTGAGTGCACTACTACAATTGGGAGTTGAGTGCACTTTCTGAAAAAAGACCTTTATCATCATACATCTCAGTAGTCCAAATTATTTGTACAGTACTCTGACACAAAAATGTCAGCCCTTGCATTTCTATGGTTAAGTGTGTGTGTGTGTGTGTGTGTGTGTGTGTGTGTGTGTGTGTGTGTGTGTGTGTGTGTGTGTGTGTGTGTGTGTGTGTGTGTGTGTGTGTGTGTGTGTGTGCGCGCGTGTGCGTGCATGTGTGTGCACTGAAACAGCCCACATTTCACAATCATGTCACATGACCACAATTCCTATCACCACATTGGCCGAAAACAGGATTTTCAGTGAATAAAAGGGAGGATGGATTGTCAAAACTTGGGTATTGCACTGCTGCTGGGTCTGTGTGTGTGTTTTCATACACAGGTATAAGTGAGACCTATCCAAAACCCTCATAACACATACTGTAGTGCTACTTGTCAACCTGTGAGTGTGTTTGCGTGAGAGAGAAAGATCATATTTGTACATGTGCGTATTGATCATGAAGACGTGTACACCTAGAGCTGTGCTGCTGTTTCCGCTGCTGCTGCTGCCGCTGCTGTGGTCTTCCTCAGGCCTGCTTGTGGTCACAGCAGAGAGCGGAGGAGTCCAACACGAAGACACGGCCTCCAGCCAACAGACCTGCCAGCCGGACATCCACACCGTGCTCAGAGACATGGCCGCCCTGCTGGCAGAGCAGAGGGTGGAGCTCAGGCACACCAAGACTCAGCTGGAGGCCGTGGAGAAGAGGGCAGAGGCCGTGGAGGCCAGGCTGAGAGCCAGCGAGGAGACGCTGGAGGAGCAGAGAGGCGCTATGGGCCAGCTGAAGGAGGCGCAGGGGGAGTAGGCCACAACTCTGAGGGCCGTGGGAGACAGCGTGACCCTCACGGGGAGTCAGGTGGCCGAGCTGAGGAGCAGCAGGGAGCAGGAGAGGGTGGTTTTCTCTGCTGCAATCGGGGATGATGCGCATATAGGACCATTTACAGTTGAGACCACACTTGTTTTTGGGCATGTGTTTACCAACATTGGAAGTGCCTACAACCCGAACACAGGTATGAGTGGGGAATTTTTTATACTCTTCATGTTTTGTTTTCACTTCCTGATATGTTATATGACCTGCTTGTAAACCATTGATGAGCTGAAAAGGTTTCATGATTTGTTTTCACTTAATTCCTGTAAGTTTTATTGTCTGCTTGCAAACCATTGACAAGCTCAAAAGGCTACAAGAGTGACGCAATTGAAAGCATCCTGTGAAGTGTGAATTGTCCATGGCAGTATTGGTGGTAATAACAATACTGTAATTTCAGAAGAATATTTTACTATGTGTGCTAACCATTCGAATTTCAGAGTGCAAGTAGGCATAGGCCTATAGTAACATTATGGCATAATCCTAACCTGTATAATACTGATGAAGCACATTGTATTTCCTTTAAATAATATTTGTTTATAAATACAGGTATTTCTTTTTTTTTTTTTTTTTAAATATTATTAGTATATCATTTGTATCATTTTATTTTCCTTTTTTTGTCATAGGTGTGTTCACAGCTCCATTGCGAGGCGCCTACCACTTTGTCTTCTTTCTGTTTGGAAGTGGCCATGCATCTTACCCAACAGCAGCCTGGTTGTACAAAAACAACAAGCGCATTGTCATGGCGTACAGTAAGCAGGGAGACCAGCTTGTCAAGCCTTCTAATGGAGCTTCCCTGGTGTTGGAGGCTGGAGATGCAGTTTTCTTAAAGCTTTATCCCAACGCATGGGTGAGAGACAATGAGAATTACCACACCACCTTCTCTGGACACCTGCTCTTCAAGATGTAACAGAAATTAGTGGTGTCAACAATAATCGATTCAGCGATGCAATGCAATGTGGGGCCTGGACAATTCAATTCAATGCGGCAAGTTCCAGAATCGATGCAGCAATTTTTTTAAGTTTCAATTATTTCCGTGGATATTTTCAGGAGCAAATGAATGTTAAATTAAATAAAAGCAATTCAAAACATTGAAAACTGCAAGACTGATACAGAAAACAGCCAATAAAATGTTCCTCAGTACCTGACTACTTGTATTGCCTCATCATGACTGATGAAACATTTGCTTTGCTTTCAGTAGAAATGTAATGCATTGCAATGCATCGTAGAATTGAAAAAGTTTTATCCGTAGCTTTTACTTGTTACTAGTGTTGCACCTATGCCATTTTTTAGCCCCGATACCGATACTCGATACCTGGCTGTGCAGTATCGGCCGATACCGATACCATACCGATACCAATACCACACTATTTGAAATGTATATATATGAAGGGCTGTAGTGCATACTACTTGGATGTAAAATCATTGCATGGCTTTGTCAGGCTGCTGCCTACCTTTGTGAAACAGGAAAAAGGCTAATACAAAGTGAATCCAGTAAAACTTTTTATACTTTTTAAATACCTGTATACCTCTATGAAATAACTAATTTGACTCTGAAATTGTTTTTTGTTCTGCTGATATGGTAAAGTTTTATCCGTAGCTTTTACTTGTTACTCGTGTCATCATGAATAAATGTTAATTATTTTAAAATGTCTCATTTCTGTTGCTTTGTTACAAGCTGTAGCCTATATAAGAGCTCTTGCGAACTTCCTGTCTTTGGGTTGGCACTTGATAACAGTGCTAAAAGGCTAGGTTGTAGCTGAGACCATGGCTGGATCTCAAATGGCACACTTGTGCACTTCGGGCACTATGTTTCAGTGCGTAACTAATGCGGCATTTTCATGCCAAGCCAAGTACAGTATTGTATGCGTGATAGTAGCCCTTTGGGGTGAAGGAAATGTAAATACAAGCACGAGACGCTGTGCAGTGTTAACAGTAGCCAACCGATATTTTGGCGAGCTAATGCTATGCTCAGCCGTCACTTCCAGCGAGGGCACAATGCATAGTGCTCAAACCTTTCCACGACACTATGCACTGACAACCTCAGTGCACTGTGAGCACTATGCACTAACCGTCAGTGCACTGACACAAGTGCGTGGAATGAGACACAGAGGTAGAATTTTTATTTAGTGTGTGACCTTTTCCTAAATCTGTCTGTTTGTCTGTCTGCCCGTCTTTTTGTCTGTTTGTCTGCTTGCTTGTCTAACTGCCTGTCCGTCCGTCTGTCTGTCTGTCTGTCTGTCTGTCTGCATATTTACACATCTGTCTATCTGCCTGTCTCTATGTCTACCTGCCTGTCTGTCTGTCTGTCTACCTGTCTGTCTGTCTTAGGCATCTTCACAGCTCCAGTCAGGGGTGTCTACCACTTCACCATCCACGTGTTTGGAGATGGGCATCAGTCGCGACCCACTGGGGCCTCGCTGAATAAAAATGGCGACCATGTGGACATCGCCCACAGTGCGGGGAACAGCAAGCACGTGGCCGTGTCCAATGGCGCCTCTCTTCTGCTGGAGGTGGGGGACGTGGTCTTCGTCAAGCTGTGGCCCAACACCTGGGTGAGGGACACGGGAAGTCACCACACCACCTTCTCTGGACACCTGCTGTTTACCATGTGATGTGATGTGATCACATGACCAGTGTTCAGGTGTTCAGATCGCTGCCCATGCGACCCTGTGAAGGGATCTGAAAATAAAAAAAATAAAATACAAGTATCACAACCGTGCAGATTTTCTACAAAATATGTTTCTGGTCGCTCACACCCAAAACCTTGTAAAACAATTGGGAGTCCCCAAATTCATACAGGACTTTGCAAGGTTATCATATGGTTTACATCCAATCTATGTTTTTAAATGAAGTCTGAGGGGTCAAGTAAAAATGGTCTTTGTCTTCTGGCCTCAGGATAATGTGTGAAACTAGCTTTACCCCGTTTGCACCTTCTCTGGACACCTGCCGTTTACCATGTGATGTGATGTGATGTGATGTGATGTGATGTGATGTGATGTGATGTGATGTGACGAGTGTTCAGGTGTTCAGATCGCTGCCCACGCGACCCTGTGAAGGGATCTGAAAATTATCCACAAAGACTATTGTGCTGTTTGTATCCAAATCTCTGTGATTAAATAACTCAGTATGTGAGGGGCCATATAAAAGTGGTCTTTGTCTTCAGGCCTCAGGATATGTGTGAAACTCCCTTTACCCCCAACTATTGATTTCAAATTGCCATTGACCCTTGCTATTGGATAAGATTACAGCTGCCTATGGCATTATTCAATGTTATCTCACTTCCTGACAGGACTGTTTAAAGATAATAACTGGCTTTGTGAAACCCTTTTGTGGGAACCCAAACACAGAATGGGGAAGGAGTGCAAGACACATTATTGAAGGCATTAGACAAATGATAGCGAGTACTTGTAGTAGGGCTGGCCGGTTCTGGGAAAAATGCGTATCACGGTTTTCTTGATAAAAATTAATATCACGGTTCAATGCACGATTTTTTTTTTTCATAAGCAGCGATTTTGCCCTACACCTCATGTTTCTGAAGAAAAGGCTGAAATTAAATTTAAAAATTAGATAAAATCCTGAATTGTAATTAATCTCCATTTCTATTTTAAATACTTTTTTGGGATAAAATCTTTTTTAAAACATTTTCTGTCATCAAAAAGTGAACCTTGTGTTGGTGAAAACCGTTATCACGTTTTTTTCTAACGGTATACCGCCAAGCCCCAGCGAGTAGCCAACATCCACCATGTCAACACTAGATGCCAAACCAGGGGTGAATTTCTCAAAACCAAAGTTAACTACTACATTAGCTACTTTGTTGTTTTCAATGCATTTTCCCATTGTCAACTACCGAAGTTGCTAACAGGCTAACAACTTCCCTTTTGAGAAACTCACCCCAGGGGTGCATTTCTCGAAACCAAAGTTGCTTACTACATTACCTACTTTGTTGTTTTCAATGCATTTTCCCATTGGCAACTATTGAAGTTGCTAACAGGCCAACTACTTCTCTTTTGAGAAATGCACCCCAGCTTTCCACCAAGCATTTCTCTCTTGTGATAGTCTGGCGATAGCAAGGCTATGTAATAGTGCGTTCACATGGTGTTAGAGTATGATGATATTTACAATATTTAGGAATAAAATGTAGAATGTAAGAATTCATATATTTAGTTCTTTTGTCATTTATAGTTTATTTATTTAATGAACGAAATGTTTACCGTAAGTTTAACTTTAGAGTAATTTAACAGTCATTTAGATTTGAGACTTTTAGTTTGATTTTGTGCATGAATAGAAGACGCATTCTCAGACCTGAAGCAACGGTGGAAAGAGCTAGACAGACTTGAGAAGCACGGATGTATAACATTTTCTGACAGTGCTCGCTGTGTAATTAGGAAACAAGGACATTGTATTTGAAAACTTTCTATTTTTATTAGATGAAGATTTTTTTTGTTTTTGAAGAACCCAGCTTGCTCCCGTCCATTTTTAAAAAAAAGTGCTTCCTGAATCCTGAATGACACAGATAATGGATCTGCTGCCATAACACATGGAACAGAGAAAACAATGTCAATCCTGTCATGCTAACTCACTAAAATAAAATACAAGAATCACAACCGTGCAGATTTTCTACAAAATATGTTTCTGGTCGCTCACACCCAAAACCTTGTAATCAATTGGGAGTTGAGTGCACTACTACAATTGGGAGTTGAGTGCACTTTCTGAAAAAAGACCTTTATCATCATACATCTCAGTAGTCCAAATTATTTGTACAGTACTCTGACACAAAATATAACAAAAATGTCAGCCCTTGCATTTCTATGGTTAAGTGTGTGTGTGTGTGTGTGTGTGTGTGTGTGTGTGTGTGTGTGTGTGTGTGTGTGTGTGTGTGTGTGTGTGTGTGTGTGTGTGTGCGCGTGCGCGTGTGCGTGCATGTGTGTGCACTGAAACAGCCCACATTTCACAATCATGTCACATGACCACAATTCCTATCACCACATTGGCCGAAAACAGGATTTTCAGTGAATAAAAGGGAGGATGGATTGTCAAAACTTGGGTATTGCACTGCTGCTGGGTCTGTGTGTGTGTTTTCATACACAGGTATTAGACAAGTGAGACCTATCCAAAACCCTCATAACACATACTGTAGTGCTACTTGTCAACCTGTGAGTGTGTTTGCGTGAGAGAGAAAGATCTTTTTTTGTACATGTGCGTATTGATCATGAAGACGTGTACACCTAGAGCTGTGCTGCTGCTGCTGCTGCTGCTGCTGCTGCTGCTGTGGCCTTCCTCAGGCCTGCTTGTGGTCACAGCAGAGAGCGGAGGAGTCCAACACGAAGACACGGCCTCCAGCCAACAGACCTGCCAGCCGGACATCCACACCGTGCTCAGAGACATGGCCGCCCTACTGGCAGAGCAGAGGGTGGAGCTCAGGCACACCAAGACTCAGCTGGAGGCCGTGGAGAAGAGGGCAGAGGCCGTGGAGGCCAGGCTGAGAGCCAGCGAGGAGACGCTGGAGGAGCAGAGAGGCGCTATGGGCCAGCTGAAGGAGGCGCAGGGGGAGCAGGCCACAACTCTGAGGGCCGTGGGAGACAGCGTGACCCTCACGGGGAGTCAGGTGGCCGAGTTGAGGAGCAGCAGGGAGCAGGAGAGGGTGGTTTTCTCTGCTGCAATCGGGGATGATGCGCATATAGGACCATTTACAGTTGAGACCACACTTGTTTTTGGGCATGTGTTTACCAACATTGGAAGTGCCTACAACCCGAACACAGGTATGAGTGGGGAATTTTTTATACTCTTCATGTTTTGTTTTCACTTCCTGATTCCGCAGTCATGGGTGAGCGGTTAGGGCGTCAGACTTGCATCCCAGAGGTTGCCGGTTCGACTCCCGACCCGCCAGGTTGGTGGGGGGAGTAATCAACCAGTGCTGTCCCCCATCCTCCTCCATGACTGAGGTACCCTGAGCATGGTACCGTCCCACCGCACTGCTCCCCATGGGGCGCCACTGAGGGCTGCCCCCTTGCACGGGTGAGGCATAAATGCAATTTCGTTGTGTGCAGTGTGCAGTGTTCACTTGTGTGCTGTGGAGTGCTGTGTCACAATGACAATGGGAGTTGGAGTTTCCCAATGGGCTTTCACTTTCACATATGTTATATGACCTGCTTGTAAACCATTGATGAGCTGAAAAGGTTTCATGATTTGTTTTCACTTAATTCCTGTAAGTTTTATTGTCTGCTTGCAAACCATTGACAAGCTCAAAAGGCTACAAGAGTGACGCAATTGAAAGCATCCTGTGAAGTGTGAATTGTCCATGGCAGTATTGGTGGTAATAACAATACTGTAATTTCAGAAGAATATTTTACTATGTGTGCTAACCATTCGAATTTCAGAGTGCAAGTAGGCATAGGCCTATAGTAACATTATGGCATAATCCTAACCTGTATAATACTGATGAAGCACATTGTATTTCCTTTAAATAATATTTGTTTATAAATACAGGTATTTCTTTTTTTTTTTTTTATATATATTAGTATATCATTTGTATCATTTTATTTTCCTTTTTTTGTCATAGGTGTGTTCACAGCTCCATTGCGAGGCGCCTACCACTTTGTCTTCTTTCTGTTTGGAAGTGGCCATGCATCTTACCCAACAGCAGCCTGGTTGTACAAAAACAACAAGCGCATTGTCATGGCGTACAGTAAGCAGGGAGACCAGCTTGTCAAGCCTTCTAATGGAGCTTCCCTGGTGTTGGAGGCTGGAGATGCAGTTTTCTTAAAGCTTTATCCCAACGCATGGGTGAGAGACAATGAGAATTACCACACCACCTTCTCTGGACACCTGCTCTTTAAGATGTAACAGAAATTAGTGGTGTCAACAATAATCGATTCAGCGATGCAATGCAATGTGGGGCCTGGACGATTCAATTCAATGCGGCAAGTTCCAGAATCGATGCAGCAATTTTTTTAAGTTTCAATTATTTCCGTGGATATTTTCAGGAGCAAATGAATGTTAAATTAAATAAAAGCAATTCAAAACATTGAAAACTGCAAGACTGATACAGAAAACAGCCAATAAAATGTTCCTCAGTACCTGACTACTTGTATTGCCTCATCATGACTGATGAAACATTTGCTTTGCTTTCAGTAGAAATGTAATGCATTGCAATGCATCGTAGAATTGAATCGAATCGCTTGGTTAAGTTTTATCCGTAGCTTTTACTTGTTACTAGTGTTGCACCTATGCCATTTTTTAGCCCCGATACCGATACTCGATACCTGGCTGTGCAGTATCGGCCGATACCGATACCATACCGATACCAATACCACACTATTTGAAATGTATATATATGAAGGGCTGTAGTGCATACTACTTGGATGTAAAATCATTGCATGGCTTTGTCAGGCTGCTGCCTACCTTTGTGAAACAGGAAAAAGGCTAATACAAAGTGAATCCAGTAAAACTTTTTATACTTTTTAAATACCTGTATACCTCTATGAAATAACTAATTTGACTCTGAAATTGTTTTTTGTTCTGCTGATATGGTAAAGTTTTATCCGTAGCTTTTACTTGTTACTCGTGTCATCATGAATAAATGTTAATTATTTTAAAATGTCTCATTTCTGTTGCTTTGTTACAAGCTGTAGCCTATATAAGAGCTCTTGCGAACTTCCTGTCTTTGGGTTGGCACTTGATAACAGTGCTAAAAGGCTAGGTTGTAGCTGAGACCATGGCTGGATCTCAAATGGCACACTTGTGCACTTCGGGCACTATGTTTCAGTGCGTAACTAATGCGGCATACGCACTGAAACATGAACACTAAAGTGCACAAGTGCACCATTTGAGATTCAGCCCGTCTTTGTAGAGTCCAAGGCAAGTGGAGTTTTATCCCATCGTTTTTACTTGTCCCTCCTGTGTCATGGATACATTTTGATTGTTTCATGGGCAGTCATGGGTGAGCGGTTAGGGCGTCAGACTTGCATCCCAGAGGTTGCCGGTTTGACTCCTGACCCGCCGGGTTGGCGGGGGGAGTAATCAACCAGTGCTCTCCCCCATCCTCCTCCATGACTGAGGTACCCTGAGCATGGTACCGTCCCACCGCACTGCTCCCCATGGGGTGCCACTGAGGGCTGCCCCCTTGCACGGTTGAGACATAAAATGTAATTTCGTTGTGTGCAGTGTGCTGTGGAGTGCTGGAGAGTGGAGTTTCCCAATGGGCTTTCTTTCGCTTTCACTTAAAATGCAAGAGTCTGTTTCTCATTCATGTACTGTATGTGGCCTACCACCAGCTGGTGTTGGGTAAATCATAAATGGTAGCATGCCTTCCTCTAGTGGTGATATTAATGCACTGCATGTCAGTGGTGTAGTCTACTTTTGTTATGGTGGGTATACTGTATATTTGAGCCTTTTTTGAAGTGGGTATACTGTATATATTTGTGCTATTCAAAACAATGGAGCAATCAATTTTAAGTGGGTATACTGAAATCCCTGAAATTTAGAAGTGGGTATACTCCGTATACCCGCGTTCTACGTAGACTACACCACTGCTGCATGTTTTCATTGAATGATTTCTCAAAATGCTCGGCCCATTTGCCTTGACTTAGGCCTATTTGCCGATATTATTATTTTCTGTGGTAATAGCAAATAGGGTTAAGTTGAAAATGAAAGTGAAAGCCCATTGGGAAACTCCAACTCCCATTGTCATTGTGACACAGCACTCCACAGCACACAAGTGAACTCTGCACAATGCACACAACAAAATTGCATTTATGCCTCACCCGTGCAAGGGGGCAGCCCTCAGTGGCGCCCCATGGGGAGCAGTGCGGTGGGACGGTACCATGCTCAGGGTACCTCAGTCATGGAGGAGGATGGGGGAGAGCACTGGTTGATTACTCCCCCCACCAACCTGGCGGGATGGGAGTCGAACCGACAACCTCTGGGATGCAAGTCTGATGCCCTAACCGCTCACCCATGACTGCCCTTCAATGCCATAGTCTTTTCTCTATTGTAAACAACTGAACCATTAAGTATGTTTGTCGGCATAGCCAGGGCCGTAACCAGACATTTTCAAATACCGAGGTCAAATACTACATGCTACACTGTTCTGTACATTTAGAATGCTTCAAATACTTCTCTTAACAAACTCTTAAGTTTGTTTTTTATCAATCACTCCCTCGATGATAAATGGGGGTGACAGACTGAATGTATCATTGTTGATCATATATCATCATAGATACATTTTCCATTACTGAAAAAAAATACAGAGGACATGACCTCTGTCCTCAATGTTAGTTACGGCCATGGGCATAGCTTCACCAGACTAGAAGTTTTGAGGAACTACTTGGTACTTGCATTTGCTATAAATCGAGCAACCTGCGTTAGTTCTGGCAGACCACGTAGTCAACGCTCCCTTTTGCCTATTGGCTGACGCCGACTTAACCCCTACAGCAGTCCTCTAATCAGCTGCGCTTTAGTTAATCAGCCGCTGCTCGCAATTGGATGCTGGCTTTTGGCGCGCTTTATTTCAACTACCAAATTTGTTTTTCTGTCATTGCTTTTGCTGCTTGTTTTGCACCCACCACCTCCCCTGCTCCACCAGACTTATCATTGCCAAACAATGTCATACTGTTGTCATTGTTGCTTGCTCTGTTCTAGGGGGTATGTTGGCTTTCCAGCTAAATGGAAGGCACTCCACTTGAGGATGCTGCTGTTCCCTGTCTTGACTTCCATGGAGCTCATGGAGAAGCCGGGGAGCTTCCTCCGAACAGAGCCATACCGCCAAACACAAATATGCAATCAGAAATAAAGCTTCTGAAATGTATCCCTGTTTCTCGTCTCATTTTTGACTAGAGTGGATCTGACAGAAGTGTAGTTGTGTGTAGGCCGGGGAGGGGAACTGATGATTAAAGATGCAAATTATATCACATCTACTTAAAGAGGCTCGAAAGACAGACCAAGCGGGTAACTGGGTTGGCAACCCAAGGGTTCCCGGTTCAATGCCCGACCGGACAATGGCTGAAGTGCCCTTGAGCAAGGCACCTAACCCCCACACTGCTCCCTGGGCTCCGCTCAGCAGGCAGCCCACTGCTACGGACTAGTGTGTGTATTTCAATGTGATTCACTCGTCCAAATGGGATAAAGTGCAGAGAAAGAATTTCCCCTAGAGGACCACAATAAAGGTTCCAATTGGCTTCCAATTGGCAATTGGTAAGATGAGAAAAGACCCACAAATCCAGCCCTGGCAGTGATGATAATAAATAAATAGAGATGTACAGGATCCAAGATCCGGTTCCGGATCCGGCAGGATAATAGGGTTTTTCAGACTATCCGGATCCAGCAGGATCTTAAGCAGTGGATCCGGTATCCGGCAGTTACCTAAAAATCAGGATCTGGGGCATCTCTAATTTTTACGTAACCTAGGCTTTTCAGTCAGTCTTTCACAACCCCAATCGCTGCATGGAGTGAAAGCCCTTCGGAAGCGGCCATTGAAGGCAGTGTGGCTGTAAGCCAATGAGTCTTAAAAATAGTTTGCGCCAGCGTAATAAAAATGGCCCAAGTGTGCGAGTTGGCTATGTGTTTCAATCCTTTCGTAGGATCCGGTATCCGGTTCCGGATCCGGCAGGATCTTAAGCAGTGAATCCGGTATCCGGCAGGATCCTAAAAATCAGGATCCGGCGCATCTCTATAAATAAGTTCGGGAAATGTACAAATCCAAGGTGGTAATAGGAATAATTTAAAAACTATAGCCTATACTAGGCTCCTCATGGTCATTGTGATTAGCCATTATTGGGGTTGAGTTCCCCATGGTACTTGCTATAGGGCATGTATGTAATGTAGTAGGCCTATTATACTATTTTTAACCAATAATCCATAATAAACAGTGATCAGAGGAGGTGTTTTGAATAGCCAACTCATTGAAAAGAAAAGCTTACAGATGTAGGGTCCATTTCATTATGTAACCTCCCTTCCTTCGTGGTGTTTGTGGCCTTGAGATGGAAGCAAGACATCATTGAGGATGGAAGTTATTCAATATCTCACAAAAGCACAATTCAAATGTAATTTTCTCATTCTCAATCGAGATGTTGAGTGAGGAAAAGTCTTCCAAAAGTTGTTGTGCCTGGGAAACCAGGGGGGCAGGATTTGGCTGGTTAGCTTTGCCGATTGGCAAGTCGCCATTTTCGCACTTCCGAAATTCACTTCGCTCATGATGATTGGTGGGTAGCCTACGCGAGTTTAGTGTCTGGCGCACAGACCTTTACAGGTCTGTGGTTGGGCACCTCCATGCATCCAATGTGGGTGTGAACATTTGGTGACGCAATGTCAGATCGATAATTATTGATGTTGATCTCAGGCGGAAGTATACAACAACGAGTTCCCGAGCTTGTGTTTGGTGTGACGACACACGCACCATCAACATGGCGCCCATGCATGCAATTGGCATGTAAACAGTATCATAAATGCTAAATATCATCTTGTAATCACTATCAACAACACCAGTTATTGTCATTCAATTGCAGATGCACATATGTCAGTAATGCTGGTCTCTGACTGTTTAATTTAGCTTACTTCAGCTAAAATGATAATGTTGTGGATGTGGAGGCTCAAGTGGAGGTGAAAAAAAGAAAAGAGGACCAAAACAAAACAGGCATGATTCCGGGATCAGTGGCGTTCATGCACCAAACTCCAGAACTCGGTGGTCATGTGAGCAGTGTCGTCAGCTGTCTCGAGAGGCAGGGGGCAATCGCTATACCGACATTGCGCTATTCCGACATGCCGCTATTCCGACTCATCCCCAGGGTTAGGGTTAGGATTAGGGATGTCGGAATAGCGGCATGTAGGCGGCGGACGGTGAAAAACGTGTCGGTATTCCGACAATAGACATTAACGTCGGAATAGCGACATGTCGGAATAGCGCCACGTAACCCGTGAAGGCAACATTATACTACCTCCGTGGTGGAAACTTAAGCTGGGCTTACACTGTGCGACTTTTGCCCCGATTTTGCCCCGATTTGTCACTCGCACGACTTTTTGAGAGTCGGGCCGATTTCTTGCTCAATCGCAGGTCAATCGTGAGTCTCGCATCGTGCAGTGTACATGGGGTACACTGCACAAGCAACAAGCGATTTCGCCTCACGATCGTGCAATCGCAGGGTCGCAAGAAAATCAAAACGGTTTGAAATTCTGGTCGTGGCTCGTGCGTAAATCGCACAGTTAAAGCAGTGCTACGACCCGATTTGACACTTCACATGCACAAATTAATAGGGCCGTGCGATTCGCTATTGAGCGCGACCTCATCTCCACCTCAGGTGCGCATGTTCCCTCCTCTGCAGACCGGGGAAACATGCCTGTCGCGTCGTACGGTAGAAGCATTTCGCTCGCATCCGACTGTCGGCTCTTGTAGTGTGAGGACGTGAGTCGTGAGTTGTGAACTTTTAAACAGTGAAATTCCATCGTGCAGTGTGAGCAGAAGCTTAAGACCCACGAGTGACCCACGAGTGAAAACAGTGTATGCCCGGCTTTAAGCTATGTCTCATATGACGCACTTGTGTCAGTGCACTGACAGTCAGTGCATAGTGCGCGCAGTGCACTGAGGTCTTTAGTGCATAGTGTCATTGAAAAATTTGAGCACTATGCACTGTGCCCTCGCTGGAAGTGACTGATGAGCATGGCATTAGCTCGCCAAAATATGAGTTGGCTACTGTTTTCAATGCACAGCGTCTGGTGCTTGTATTTCCATGTCCTTCACCCCAAAGGACAACAATCACATATATAATACTTTGGTTGGCATGAAAAGGTTGGTGTCCCATCAACATTACTTTTAGAATTAGGAGACTGTTGACCAAACTCTTCTACTGATGCCACATTTCCTCCCTGTCATTGTCAACATGCCCGCCGTTTAGTGCGTGCAGTGTCCATCAATCAAGCACTGCATTTTCCCGCCATTGTTAGGGGATCATCCTGGCACTTTCAGTGCACTGGCTCAACTGAGATTTTCAGCCTGAGCGCCCTAGGCACTGAAAAACAGTGCCCTAAGTGCACAACTGCGGCATTTGAGACACGGCCTTAGTTTTCTCCATGGAGGCGGGGCATCAGCAAAGTACAAGGTCGCAAGCACAAGGTGAGGACGGGAGGTTAGATAATGAGATGGACTTGTAAAGTTCAACCCCTAAACAGCAACCTGTACATAGCTCACGTAAAACACAGTTCTTGATGCGTAATAGTTTATTATTTTTTGTTTTTGTTGTTTTGCAATGAGTAAAAGTAAGTAAAAGTAAGTTTTAAAAAAAGTATATTTTTGCTGTAGTTTGTTTCTTTATGTGTTTTGTTTTTTTGTCTTTTTTTTTTCTTTTGTGTATGCTTGCATATGTGGGTTGTCATCTTCATTTGAAACCAAGTCTTTTTTTCAGCCATTTAAGAACAGATTTCTTTTTTTTCTTCTCTCCCTGGTGGCTCTCAGGCTGGTCAACGCGTCTCTCTCCTTCTGTGGCTGTCTCCATGCCATCGTCCTCAGGCCTGAGGAAGTTTGGGTCGCCCCAGCCCAGCAGGGTATTGGTTGACGTTTCACTCATCAGCTTTCTGTCATTCTTGACCTCTCTGGTCACTTGCATAGGTTTGATGGATTTCTGATGACTTCCTGTCAGAGGGATTGGCCCATCCGTGCTTATTTTTTGATGTTTCTCGTCATCACGATGGGCCGTCATCTCGTCATCATTTTTGTGCTCCGCCAGTGCTATATCTTGCTCTCCTTTTGCCTCCATCGCCTTTGTTACCTTTTCTATCACTTCATGCAGTTTGGTCTGTTCCTTTTGCTTTTCTTTTTTCTCCTGTTTCCCCACATTGTTCAGCTCTTTACTATCCAGCTGACCACTCATTTTCTCCACCTCAGCATTTGTGGATTTCCAACTCATTATTGTATCCAAAGTGAACCTTTTGATTTTGGGAAGATATACAACAGTGTCAGAGTGTGTCATTGTCTCAAATATAATGTATTAACGATCTTACCACAAATATTACATCAATTTAAAGATTACTCACCATGGCAGTGTGTCCCCCTTTCCTGAGGTGGGACTGTCCTGGCCCACAGACAGCTGAGTGACACCAGGTGAGCCCTGATATTTTCCCTTATCAGTTGTTTCTTCATCTAGTTCTGTCCCTTTGTTCCAAATAATTACTGTATCCAAAGTGAACCTTTTGATGTTGGGAAGATAAGACAACAGAGTGTCAGATTATGTCGTCGTCTCAAATATATTAAATATGTTTTGGTAACACTTTATTTTAGGGATACATCTATTCTGCCCTACAATATCAGAACGCAGTATCTTGAAAATGGTCGAAAATGGGTTTAGACCGGAAATTGGCTTTAAAATACCTTCTTTTTCTTGTGTTAAATTTTTTTGGCCCAACTTGGTCCCGTTTCGGAAAAAAACGCAAAAAACTGATTATACTGCGCTTTTTGGTTTTAGGAGGTTACGTGGTACTAGCCAAGAACGCAGTATAATGCGAATTATACTGCACTTCTCCATTGACACCGTGGTTTTGGTGTAGACAGTAATACCACAACAGAGCGCAGTATAATGATTTTTCAGCTAAAAAGTAATGAGAATGTTGGTTTTTTTGCTTTTTTCTTGTGTGCATAAATTTTCACCATAAAAAAGTATTATATGGAAGTGTCATCACCACTTTACCTCCAACACAGTCGCGTGGACAGAAAGGAAACTTTAAAGCCTTTTTTCTCAGTTTGGCATTTTGAATTATACTGCGTTCTGAAATTGTAGCCATTAACATTGTATGTATTAGTGCTCATAGATTTATCCCTAAAATAAAGTGTTACCGATGTTTCCATAAATATTACATTAATTAAAAAATTACTCACCATGGCAGTGTGTCCCCCTGTCCGGAGGTGGCACTACCCTGGCTCAGGGCCAGCTGAGTGACACCAGGTGTGGCCTGGTCCCCAGCTACCCAGATGTCTCTCCTCATGTCCTCAAAGTCCAAACGAGTTGTCTTTATTTCCTCTTTGTCGTTTTCTCTATCCTCTCCTTCTCTAAGTATGTTGGCTTCCTCCATTACTTCATTCTCAACTTCTCCCTGCTCTTCTCCTTGATCATTTGTTTCTTGACCTACTTCTGTCCACTCTTTTCTCTGGTCAGCCGGTTCAACTTTTTTGGTCTGTTCCTTCTCCATTTCTATGACTTCTTTCTCTTCCTTGAACTCTTTCTCCACATTGTTCAGCTCCTTTCCCTCCAGCTCCATGCTTCCTTTCTCCACCTCAGCATTTGTGGAGCCCCAACTGATTACTGCATCCAAGGTGAACCTTTTGATTTTGGGAAGGTAAGGCATCAGCGTGGACAGAGTATATCATTGACTCAAATTGTAATATGTCACTGTCTCAAATATTAAGAGTAATAGATTACTGTAATTCATTCATCAAATATTAACAAATGAAAAGATTACTCACCATGGCAGTGGATCCTCCTGTCCTCCTGAGGTGAGACTGGCCTGGCTCAGGGACACCAGAGTGACACCAGGTGTGGCCTGGTCCCCAGCCACCCAGATGTCTCTCCTGATGTCCTCAAGGGTTGTCTTTATTTCAACTTTGTATGTTTTTCTTTCCTCTTTTTCACTAAGCATGTTCACTTCCTCCATTACTTCAATCTCAACTTCTCCCTGCTCTTCTCTCTGATCATTTGTTTCTTGACCTACTTCTGTCCACTCTTTCCTCTGGTCAGCCAGTTCAACTTTTTTGGTCTGTTTCTTCTCCATCTCAATGGCCTCCTTCTCTTCATTGTCCTCTTTTTCCATGGGTTTCTGCTCTTCTCTCTCTAGCTCCATACTCATTTTCTCCACCTCAGCATTTGTGGAGCTGCAACTGATTACTGCATCCAAAGTGAACCTTTTGAATTTGGGAAGATAAGCCAACAGAGTGTCATTGACTCAAATTGGAATATGTCACTCACAAATATTAAGAGTAATAGATTAATTCATTCATCAAATATTGCATAAAATAATACATTACTCACCATGGCAGTGTGTCCTCCTGTCCTGAGGTGAGACTGGCCTGGCTCAGGGACACCAGAGTGACACCAGGTGTGCCCTGGTCCCCAGCCACCCAGATGTCTCTCCTCATGTCCTCAAGGGTTGTCTTTATTTCCTCTTTGTATTTTTTTCTTTCCTCTTTTTCACTAAGCATGTTGGCTTCCTCCATTACTTCAATCTCAACTTCTCCCTGCTCTGCTCTCTGATCATTTGTTTCTTGACCTACTTCTGTCCATTCTTTTTCCTCAAGGTCCAAACAGGGTGTCTGTATTTTCTCTTTATTTTCTCCATCCTCCTCCGCATTAAGTATGTTGGCTTCATCCAACATCACCATTGCCAATTGGTGTTCGCCTTGTCTCAAATCATTGTCTTCTGCAATTCTCTCTTCTGCCTCTGTTGTGTTTTCACACTCCTCTCGTCTTTGTGCTGCCTCATTAGTTTGTCTTTCCATCTCTGTCATTTTTGTCATCAACTCTGCAGCCAATGTCTGCAGTTGTAGAATCCTTTGGTCCTGTTCCTCTCTGTGTCTCTGGGCCTCCTCTTTGTCTTTCTGCATCTCCTTGTACATTATCATGAACTCTGCTGCGGTTCTCTCCAGGACACATATCTGTCTTTGCTGCTGTGCAATGGTATGCTCAGCCATTCTCAGTTTCTCCTTCACTACTTCTTCCCTCACCCCTGCAATGACACTCTCTATTTGATCGATCTTTCCTTCATGGCCTCCAGACGTTTCTTGCATCCCTTTACTTTTTGGTATGGTGCCCTTCTTCAGTCTCTCCAAGTCTGCAATCTTCTCTGCCATTTGCGCTTCCATCCTCTGCATCTCTGTGTTGTTTTCATTGCCGGCGTCCAGTCTGTGTGCGATCATGTGCATCTTCAGTCTCAGTATATCCATGAACTTAGTCTGGATATCCTGGAAATGTTGGCGCTTTTCTAGCTCTTCTCTAAGCCGTTCCAGTTTCTCGTGCACTGAATACCTTGTCTGATTTGTATCCTCAACTTGTGTCTCACCGACTCTCGTCTCACTCTCACAATGTGTGTCATTCATTCTCTCATGCTCATTTGCTTGCCCGTCAGTCTCCTCGGTTTTTCCTTCCATGTGCTGCTCTTGATCCAAATGCTGTTCATTATCCTGGTCTATCAACTCTTGTCTCTGTTCCTTGGGTTCTTCCTTGAGATCTTTCTGCTCAGTTTTTAGCTCCATCAATTTCTCTTCCTGGTTGGTCCTGGTCAATTCAGCTTTTTCCTGGTTCTTGATATCCGTTTGATAATCCATGTGTTCTTCTGCTTTTTCTGGTTCTTTGTCTTGCAGTTGCAGTTCTGTCACCAGCACCAGTTGGACTTTGGGTTCCATACATTCTTTCTTTTCCACAAGTGATTTCTGTGGTTGAGTGGGGACTTCTTTCATCACATCATTGTCTTCCAGTAATTTTTCTATGTCCTTTAGATCTGTGCCATGTTCCATAAGGGTTTTTTCCTCTTGGCCCTTGAGTTCTGTTTCTTTATCCACAAGAACTTTTTGCAGTTCTTTCTCAGGTGCCTTCGATTCTGCTTTAGGTTCCACAGCAGTGGGGGCTTCCTCTTTCTGGACTAGATCTTTTAATGGTTCCACGATGAATTTATTTTCCTGTCCTGTAGGTTTTTCTTGTCCCTCTTCACTTATCTGTTCATTCAGTTCTGTTTTTTCCAGTTCAAATCCATTGTCCACCAGTGACTTTTCCACTTCCACTATGGTTTTGTGATCAGAGAATTCATTTTCCTGATTAGTCGGGGTGTTGTCTTTTTGCACAAGTTCTTTTAATGGCTCGATGATGACTTCATTTTCCTCTCCTGTCAATGCTTCAATCTCCATCAGACTCTTTACCAGGTCCACTTCTCCGTTCTCCTTAATCAGTTCTTCTTCTCCGTTTGTCAGTTCAGTTCCATTGTCCTTCGGTACTTTTTCCATGTCCTTTAGTTCTATGTTAAGTTCCATAACGGGCTCTTCCTCTTCCTTTACTCTGGTATTGTGCTCACATAGTTCTGTCACCTGCGCTGCTTTGTCTTTCTGAATAAGATCCTTAACCTCTTCCATGATGAATATTTTATCCTCTTCACAAATCTCTTCTCGCTCCAGCTGCTTTTTTACATGTTCCATCACCGTTTCATCTTCTTCCTCAAATTCCATTTGGTTTACATGTTCATTCTGTGCTTTGTCTTGCTGACTTAATTCTTTTACTACATGCTCCATGATGAATGCCTTTTCCTCTTCTGTTAATGTGCCGTCCTGGTCTATCATCTTCTTTACCTGCTCCATCACTTCCTTCGCTTGTTCATCCAAATCCAATTCTTTTCCCGGTTCAGTCCATTTTTGTTTTCCGGTCAATTTGATGACTTCTTTTTTGTGTTCAATGGGGTCTTTTCCAAGGTTGTTCAGCTCTGTGGAGCTGCAACTGATTACCCTATCCAAAGTGGGCCTTTTGATTTTGGGAAGACGAGTGTCAGAATATGTCTCAAATATATGAAAGATTTTTCCATAAATATTGCTGAAAATAATAGATTACTTACCATGGCAGTGTGTCCCCCTGTCCTGAAGTGGGACTGGCCTGGCCCAGGGGCAGCTGGGTGTCACCAGGTGTGGCCTGGTCCCCAGCCACCCGGACGTCTCCTTCCATGACCTAGTATTGCATGCTGCTATGCATTTCTGTTGGGAAGAGGTTCATTTATTTTTTTTGTTTCTTACATGTTCCTATTGTGACATTGTGACACATACTGGAAAAATGATCCAAATTCCTCGAACATGTAGCCAGGCTATGCTCTAGGGACGCAACACCTTCTGCATTGCTACTTGTCATGTCAAGAGTAATGCAATATCTTTCTGAGCTCTGGAGAAATCGGGAACTCCATCGACTTTGTCGGAAGCAATCAACTTTGAGCAGCTCCAACGGCCCTGGGTAGAGGCGTGTTCAAGCTAGTGACGTGCAAGCAGAGACGTTCTATTGGGACTAAGAAAATGTTTGGTTTAAATTTTGGCACAGCCTGGCCAGTAGCAAAACCAAGCGAGGCGGGTTAACCAGGCCGTTTGGAAACGTTATTCGTTATCTCGTCAAACCAGAATCTCGGTACGAGATTTGAAAGTTGATGATAATCAGGCTACCGAACATGTTCCCAAATAACACTGTGGAGGAACTACTAAAAGTAAGCTTAATTTGAGCAACCTAAGTGCTCACAGGAACCGAAATTGATTCTTCGATTAACCCTGAGGTTTTCTTGGATCCCAACATTTCTTTGCGGAAACTTTGCGCTGTCGGAATATAGGTGGAGTATTCCGAACGAAAATATTGACACATGGAAACATCTTATCCAGGATACGGAGGCTTCCCATAGAACTTTGTTGCTGGTATGCTGACTACACGCATTTGAAGAGAATTCTATGATGGCCAAAAATGTAGACTGGGATATAACACTCTTGCCTACTCATATATAAACACCTTATCCTGAATTTGGTCATAACCGGGATAAGCCTCACTCATTGGGTAATTCTTATACAATAAACGTCATTGGAGGATATTGTTGTCACCTTGTATACCTCACATCATTCAAATGTCATTCACAGTGTCATCATGCATGCAGAATCCTCATGGAAACAAAACACTTGCCTTGTGACGCCATTGGAACATGACATCATAATGGAACTAGCAAATGTCCAATGAAGATTATCCATTTCACCACTAGAGATATTTAATAATAATAATAATAATAAATTTTATTTTTGAGCGCCTTTCAAGATACCTGTTCTGGCTATGCCAACTAATAATCTTGTAAATACTTCGAACTCGAAAAGACTTTTACTTTGACAAATGTTTACATCCCGAGACTCAGAATGTTAGAATGTTCAGTATGATTTGACAGTTAGCAACCCAGCTACGTGGAAACCTCCCGTACGCAGTTTCAAGGCAATCTCTGTGAGTTACTGTAATATTTTATTTCATTTGATACTTTCCCCCCAACTCAACTTACCGTATTATCATAATCTTATCGCCATCTTACTTGTCATTGTCCCACTTATGAATTCACCCTTAAACTTTGTATTTACCATTCTCCCTGTTAGCCTTAGCTTACCGGTAGTTACTACTGCCAAGTCAACACGTATTTGTTTCGTTGTTATTACTACAGTTATTTTAATATACGTACACGAGAGGATACTGTCCCTGATGTTATACTTGTATATGTTTCAGTTTAACAATCTTCCATAAATGATGAGAACGCAACGATCGGTGTCTGGAGTCGTTTGTGGGGCTTGTTTACCTGCCTGGCTAGCGGATAAGGTTCTGTGAGGCCAGAACAATACCCAAGGACACTTTACAATCAAAACAAATACATAACAGTAGGGAAAGTAAAACAAAGCTTCAGTGAATTAACAATAGGAGAGTAATTAAAATGCAAAAATAAAATAGAAATAAAAGTACAATAAAGATAAATGTTTTCAAGTAAGAAAAGAAGTAGAATGCATTTGAAAATAAAATAAAATGAGGGGAAAAAAATAATAATATGTAAAATTAAAAATAAACTGATGATTAAAATAAAGTGGAAGTGCCTGTCAATGAAGTGGAAAAGCAGAAATGAAAAGGTGACTTTAGATTTGACCCCCCCCCCCACTAGACCCATCAATGTAACCCTGACAACGCAATTCTCTTCTCTGATTGGCTGATGTGGTGTCCATTAGCAGTTCCACACTCCAGTCCAGTGCCATTTCCTAGTTGCCTAACAGCCAATAAAACGGCTGTAGGTATACACAACAAAGTGATTGGACAACCCATCAGCCAATCAAAGAAGAGATTAATAGCCTAAGACTACAGCAATACCACAATGCCACCACGATACATATATTTTAGATTTTTTTTTCAACATACTGGTATAGCCAGTATAGTAATTAATGAAAAGTAGATTACATTTAAAATAATAGTATTTTTAATTCATTTTTTAAATTTTTAATTCATCAACTGTATTTTCTTATTTTCTAAGGAAAGCTGACAGTTAATATAAATATATATATATATATATATATATATATATATATATATATATATATATATATATATATATACGCTTATATATATATATATATATATATATATATATATATATATATATATATATATATATATATATATATATATATATATGAGGAGTTCAGATGCAAAACTCCAAAAAACTCCATTCCTGAAGACCTGCACTTCTATATTTTTAGGGAACCCCGTTGTTGGTTTGGTTTACATTCATGTACTTGATAATACATATAAATATTCAACTTACATAAATAAATAAATAAAAAATGCAATTTTGATAGTTTTCTATAATATAAATGAATTATTAAATGTTTCTGAAAAGGCACTTAGGGGGTTTTGCTTCTCTTCATGTATAAATTAATCAAATCCTTTTCTTACTGATTCACATAGGCCCTAACCCTAACCATAACCCTCAGTCAGCATCATGAGCTACAGTATCTAATTTCCTTGGATATTTTAGGCACTAAATAATCAATTAAAATAATCAAATCCTTTTCAACTCACCTCTCTATCATTATGCTGCTGTCTCTTACTGTGTAGAATGGCTTACTGAGACTTTGAAGTTCTCATGCTCAGGACATCAACAATGGAACGTTGGCCTATTATGACATCATAACAAACATCTGCATTGAGGACCTCTCCCAATCAATGACATTTACAATGTTTTTGACCTAATAATGAGTGAAGCAGTGCTGTGCTGCCCTGGCTTGGACATTGCATGGAATAGTCTGCCTGACACAGGCCTAGCCTATAAGTTCACAAGCATTCCTTGTGGGATAGAACAAATGTGTTGTTGGTTATTGGGAGTCATGTTTTAAGATTGTGTAATAAATGATGAGTAGTAGGTTTGGCCTAGTTCACTAGTAACTGTCATTAGGCTATGCTTCAGTCTTAAAAAAATCCTTATGGACAATGTATTTGAATAGGTAATAGGCCTAATAATGACAAGCCTATAATGATGCCAATAATAGGGTTGGTACAAATGTCCATAACAACTTATTTGCCAACAATTTAACTAGCCGATTATTAATACAGTAATTAATATATAATCATCTATTGAGAAAATAGTGATGTATAAATTAATCAAGTCAAAACAAAACAAAACAAAACAAAACAAAACAAAACAAAGGGAAAGAAACAATGATGTGGTTTTCAATATGGTTTTCAAAAAAACAATATGTTTTTCACAACCGCTGGGTTCCCTCCCGTCCTATACTCAGTTTCCCCATTCATTTTCCCCATTGACTCTGATCTGGTCTCACTAATCGCGAAATAGCACCCCGAAGGCGTCAACAAAATGGCGGCGACTGTCCCGTCTCGATCTAAACTGTCTCTGGTTCAGCATCACGCACGTGGACAGCTCCGGACACGCCGTTGAAGGTGTACGCGCGCGCACTCGGAGCAAACGCATATTTCAGCACCACGTGCGTGAACAGCTCCGGACACACCGTTGAAGGCGTACGCTCGCCGTGGACAGCTCCCCACAACTAACGCGGTGTGTCTGGTTTTGGTCTGCTATTAGCCTACTTAATTAGCCCCTCCGGCCAGCAGTGTTGGGCAGTAATGCATTACAAAAGTAATTAATTTCTGTAATGCATTACTTTTTGCTGTAATGCAGTAGACCTCATGTAAGGCACTACAGGGCAAAAATCTGTAATATTTAGGCTACTTAGTTACAATGCTAAATACCTTAAGTTACAATGCATTACAACCACCTGGATTTTAATGGCATTCAGTGTGGTAGGTCAGAAAGAAGCTATTCCTGAACCTAGTAGTTTTTAGTCTGCATGCTGCCAAAAACACCTCCTGGATGGGAGGTGAAAAAACATGACTCATGAGCTTGATTTACAAAGTAATAAATTGCCAGATCCATATTTAGGCGGACAGTTATTTTGGCAAAAGTAACTAAAGTAATGAAAAAGTAGTGAGATGTCTTACATTTTAAATATAGGTCTAGTAATATTAGTAGTGTGTAAGGGATAATTTTGAAAAGACAGTAACATGTAAGCTACAGTTTTGAGTAACTTGCCCAACACTGCCCTCCAGCGGTCAACATATTGTTGTTGTTTTTTTAAACCTGCGAGTAGCCAGTAGTAGGCCTACATTTACGCTCACATTTAGTCTGGTTTGCCATAGGCCTAGTCTGCTCAGATTTTCATATTTCATAAAACTTGCAAAAAACACAATTGCCTTCATATGGATTATCCTAGCAACCGGGAAAGTTTCAAATCGATATCACAGAACATTTACACTACTTTGTAAAAGTGATTAAAAATAGGCCTATGTCCCTTTGTAGATTTTAATGAGGCAAAAGGGGTTGCTGGGTCAAGAAGTAGGAACCATTAGGCCTACTATTAATTTCTTCTATGTTTTGCTCTTTTTGAACTAGATTGACTGGACTATCCAGTGTGATGGATGTTGTTTATTATCCTCCAGTTATTGTCAATTTAGTTCTAGACCACTGGCCACTGTCCTACACTGGATTGAGTGAGCAGGGATGAGGCCAGATGGGAACACACCGACTACTCTAGTCAACTAGCGTAGCAGCTAATGGGAGTGACTTTGACGGTAGTAGAGGAATGACGTTGCTGCTGGATTGGTTTGTTTGGTCGCAGCCTCGAGTCGCAGCGCCGCCGCTTGCTCCAGACCTTGGTATCGCTGCCTGCCCATACAGCCGCCGCCGCCGCTGCTCACTCACTAGGCTACCGAAGGCGGCTAGCAGCCTCCACACCCCTCCACGACCCACGCGAATGGGGCTTATCAACATCTCTAGTCGGCCAAGTTTACCGCGTGTGTTGTGATTAATATTGTTTTGACAACAACGCATCTATGACATGATGACGAGGCTGTGTTTGTACGTGGTATGCGCTCAAATTCCACTGTTTCGGGCTAGTTCCGAGTGTGAGGCATAGCAGCTAGTGTCGTCGTAGGGGCGGTGGGTCATGGAGAAAAATCCCAAGTAACGTCCGAGGAACTGCCACTCGATACGTAAACAAACTGGACACAGTCTGACATAATCGGTGGTGTCTGGTCGTGACCACGGGACCAACATGGCAGGGGTTTGCAGTAGCGTCGTTACGCCGGGCATGGGCGAAATTATCCAGCTAAACGTTGGCGGAACGAGGTAAGTGAGTGAGGCTGCTGCTACACGTTTCTCATGTTTTCTTCCGACGTGATGTCAGCCATGGTTGCTAGCCTATTTGCAAATGGGGAGTAGGCTAGTTGACCACACAAGATACGGCGCACCACTGAGGTCTTCCACTATCTGACGGGGTCGGGAATGATCCTGCTGTCTTACTTTCTGTGTCTTCCGAATTGACACAGGACAGGGGTGTATTTTGAACTCCCCGACGTGTCCCGTGCAGACAAGGCGGTAGGCCCTTCTATAGAGCTAGACGTTTGTTTACAAAGTTGATCATAATTGCCAACCAATTGCCAATACATGTAGGCCTAGCCTATTTCTATAACAGCTTATTACACCACCAGAAATAAACAGTAGGCCTACGTTACCTACGTCATTCTGATATCAATTTGTGATTCCCCATAATACCGAGGAATACTACTAATATCTAGAGCTAGTGTGAATTTTCAGCCCATGGTCTGGCTCACTAAAGGGGGCAGTTGAACAGCTGCAGATTTCTGAGAGGAGGAGAGGAGTGCCAGTGACATGTGGTCATAGTGAACTCACATTTGTGCGAAACCTTCTGCTAGTGCTACTACTTTCAATCATGATGACGCCATTTTATAAGCAGTATTATGATTATTATTTTTTAAGACAAGACAATTTATCTTGCACTGTGTGAAGGTGTCTATTTGTTATCAGACTACATGGTGTAGACCTACGCACTGCTGTTTGACATGGATGCTGTATAATGCTGTAGCCTACTGTACGTCCGTTTCACAATAGCCTGCTTGTCAAGTGGTGTCCAGATTGTGAGAGAGGACCAGAAAGAAAGAAAGAAAGAAAGAAAGAAAGAAAGAAAGAAAGAAAGAAAGGAGCTGAGAGAAAGCAAGGAAGAGACTGCATCTCCAGTCTTGCCTCTCCTTACTGCCATACCATTCACCGGTGTCTCAGACAGCGCTTGTTTTGGTCAAGACTGACCACTACTAATGAGCGGATGCTGATCTGCTACCCTATACCTTTTCATATAGCCTACTAGTACGCTGCCATCTCCCAGGCAACCATGCACAGCCATCTAAACAACTGACCACAGGAGACATGGAGTGCGTTCCAATATGCGACCTTGCCTCCTCCACTTGTGCTTGTCTCCTCGTACCAGGAAGTAATATGTCATAATGACATCACTGACAACAACATTATTTCAATATCTTGCAAAGCTTTTTCTCATTTGCAATTGGGATGGTGAATGAAAAACAGTCTCTCAAAAATTGTTTTTGCTAGGCTGACAGCGGGGAAGCTAAATTGTTTTCTCCACGGAGGCGGGGCATCAGCAAAATGTGAGGCCACAAGCCCAAGTGGAGGACGCAAGGTCACATATTGGAACGTACCCAGGCTGACATCCAATACCCACGCTAACCCACAGGGTTAAAGCAGCCTAATAGTGTTTGAGACTATAGGGCCTGGAGCGATGTGACCGCATGTTTATTACGCGGTGTAGCAACATAGCTATGGCGACCGGATGCTCTCTGGTCTTCCCCATTTCCTTCACCGCAGTCGTGCCGACTGCACGCATTGTTGTGGTTCAACGGGAAAGTGCATGGTTAACCAGGTGCGTGGTTAAGTGGGTAGGGCAGGGTAGGAAAAAGGCAAGCGCTTTGCATGGCATTTTACCGTACTTACTTACTACCACCTGGCCTCAGATACAGTGTGCACACCATTGACAGTACAGTATATCTACTGTCAATGGTGCACACCCATACCAGCGGACCAGGGGTAGTGCTGATTTCATTACGTTACATTACACTTGGGTGTGTGTGTGTGTGTGTGTGTGTGTGTGTGTGTGTGTGTGTGTGTGTGTGTGTGTGTGTGTGCGCGCGTTTGAGAGAGAGAGAGAGGGGGGGGTCGAGTATTATGCACTTAATCTCTGCTGCACTTTAAGTGGGATGAGGTGGCTGGGGGGGTCAAGCACTGGTGTCACTTTTACCTCTTATTGCACTTTACTTGAAAATCTGCTGCTACTAAGTATTGTACCCCAAACACAATTTCGTTGCCTTTTTGACAATGACAATAAATTCTTGAATCTTGAATCTTGAATCTTGAAGTGACCCAGGTCGGACTCGAACCCGGCTGGCCCGATGGTACGGTGTCTTGGTGTGCTGCACCACATCACCCCTGTCACAGAATTCATCTCTCTCTCTTTTTTTTTTTTAACCTGCCTTCTTTTCTGATTAGACTTTTTCTACCTTTTCTGTCTTTCCTATTTTTTTCACTTATCATTGTTCATGAATGAAATTCTGGAATACACTCAGTATTATATGTCAATAGAACATGTAATATCTAAGGTAAGCGTACCCATTAAGCCCATGTACCCTTTAAGCCCACTTTCAACTTTGAGGTCAATTTAAAGAAAGGGAAAAGGTGAATTTTGTTGTTCATCACCCTATCCAATTAAAGGGTTTAGTAACTGACAAAATGTTTTTTATTGCAAACGAATCACATTTTTTATCGTCGAGTTATCCCCGTCCAAGTGAACCCAGTCTCAAGACTACTGACAAGAAGTTGCCCCAAAACTTTGCTGTTTTGGGACATGTCAGAAATCATAGAATTTCAGCTAGTTTAAGTCAAATATTTTGAAAATACTTTCATATTTAGTGAACTAAGAGGTAAATGTAATGATTTTTATATACATACATGCAGTGTTTCACTAAATTATAGCATTTCCCTTCAAATGGAAAGATGTGTTTTATGAGCGAGCAAACGCCGATATTCTCTTGATACAACCACACACCATCTTTATCTTACTCTACCGTAAGACTTAAGGTGGTTAGGTATGAATTCTAAGCATATTCCAGTTTGTTTGGCATTGATCTTTAAAGAAATGCATCATGAAATGTTTTTGTGGAGTTGATTATTTCCATAAAATAGCTTTTTGTATAGGCGGGCTTAATGGGTACTAGGTGGGCTTAAATGGTACACCCCATTGAAATGCATGCAAGTTGGCATGCATGCTAATGAAAAATGCCTTTGAGGGACATAAAAAGTGCTTTTGAGGGACATCAAAAAGGCGTAATGTAATGAACTAACAATAATCAATAAGAAAAAATAAATTTCTCTGTTTGGATGAAGAATTTTATGAAGTATATGAAGTAAGAG
>NC_085875.1:14495089-14520089 GCF_034702125.1 Engraulis encrasicolus
TGACTATAAATGATAAGAAAACTCTCAACTGTGTGTGTGTGTGTGTGTGTGTGTGTGTGTGTGTGTGTGTGTGTGTGTGTGTGTGTGTGTGTGTGTGTGTGTGTGTGTGTGTGTGTGTGTGTGTGTGTGGCAGTGTGTGCGGATAACAACCATGTGCGTACGTGGACGGTGACGCGTTTCCGGGGGATGATCTCCACGCAGCCCGGCTCCACCCCGCTGGCCTCCTTCAAGATCCTCTCGCTGGAGGAGACGGAGAGCCACAACAGTTACTCCGCAGGAAATGACATCGGTGAGCAGCAGGGGCGTGCATGTGTTAAGACTCGGCCGTATAGTAATGCCGTGTTCAGACTAGAGATGCAAACGATTAATCGATTAATCGACTTCAATCGATCAATGCATTAATCAACTAAAAAAAACATTAATCACAATTAATTGACAATTCAACTGACAAGAGACCCAGGTGAACTGGGCATGTGAAGAGTGTGTGTGAAGAGGGGTTTGAATAGGGGAAATATTTAAATCACCTTTGGATTAAAGAATTGAAATAGAATTAATTTAACTATGGCATTTTATCTCAATTTTTAATTAAAAAATTTAGTAGGTTTTTTTTTCGAGAAACATTGAGATTTCGGGGGGAAAACGCAGCTTATCAATTAATCGTAAGTCGATCGATAAGGCTCAATCAACTAATGATTAATAAATTAATCGATAATTTGCATCCCTAGTTCAGACCAAGAGTGAACTACGCTGCCTGGTAGCGTGGGTAGCAGAAGACGTTTTGCCTTGAATTCGCTGTATACGCTCCAGACGCAGCATTGACATGTTTGATTCAGCTAATCAAATAACGGCTCTGGCTTGACAGCCTGGGACATTCAGAGATATGAACGTTCCGATTGGTTTTCGCCGAATAGCGTCAGAGCGAATTCGCCTGCGATTAGATTGAGTTTAATCGTCAAAATTCGCTCTGGTCGCTCAAGAAGCTTCGCTCCTGGCGAATTCGCTTTGGTAGCGCAGGTCGCGTGCCCTCCATAGAGAAATAATGACTTCCGTCGCTTAATTCACTCCGTTCGCTCCTGGTCTGTACACGGCATAAGGATGGTGTAGGATGGTGGCCTGAATACAGTAGCTATTGCAACTACATATGCTGCTCATTGAAATTGCGCTGTGTACTGACAAATGTGATCTTTTCACGAATATTTACTAAATAATGAACTAATATTTACTAGTGTGACCAAAACACAATAAGTTTTGCAGCTAAAAACTTACTGGCAATTCAAAATGGTGGACAATGGAAAAGTAATAGTAATGTATTAGAGGGTGTTGGTGGTTCCAGGTCCGTTTGGGGAGCGTGATGACCAGCAGGTCTTTATCCAGAAGGTCATCCCCATCACACACAAGCTCTTCGTACGCCTCTCATCCACCGGGAAAAGGTAGGAAACACAACCGTTAAGGTGTGTAATGTGTGTGTGTGTGAAAAAGTGTGTGTGTGTCTGTGAGAGAGAAGGAGAAAGGTGTGTGTGTGAGAGAGAGAAAGAGAAAGAGAGAGGGAAAGAGATAGAGGAAGAGAGAGAGAGAATTAAGTACTTTGTTTATCCAATGCTGGCTGTTCTCTACCCAATTATGTCATGTATAAGCTTTCTTATGTGGAGCCTTTTTAAATGGTTAGATGGCATGCACGCAGCACAGACACACATTAAAGAGGGCCTGGTGCATGGTGTATACGTGAGTCCAAATGGGATTGAGCTAGTTTTCATTTGTGTTTGTATGAGAAAGTGTTTTGTGCTATATGTGCTGTATATAAGGATCTCTTTCCCAAAATGAGATGTATTAAAGAAAAAGCAGGACAGCACTCCAAGTTTATGTGGTTTATTGCCCGTTTATTGACGGGCAATAAACCACATAAACACCACATAAACGTGGAGTGCTGTCCTGCTTTTTCTTTAATTCATATATTCTCAAGGAATGAGCACCCAGTTGTTTACTTTGTTTGAGTTGAGCGCGTTACAGTCCTTAGTTTAATTGATCCAAAATGAGATGTATCCATTTTGTAGAATGTTGGGAAATTGACATTTTTGTATTGGGCATTCCATTGAATTGAATTGCATTGCATTGTATTGCATTTTTAAAAAGGTCTAACAAGTTTGTTCTCAAAACATTTGAATGGCAAGAAGTCACACATAGATGATAGGACTTCTTAACAGTTAATTCCAATATTAAAATGCAAAAAGTCAAAAATGGTGTATATCTCATTTTGGAAAAGAGCTCTTCATATATTTCTGTATATAAAGTAATCACAGGCGAGCCCTGCATGTGTTTGTGGTCTGAACATGTAAATAAGTCATGTGAGGGTGTCTGTGTAAACATGTCGATGTGTGTGTGTGTACGTGCGTGCGTGTGTGTGTGTGTGTGTGCGTGCATGCGTGCGTGCGTGCGCGTGCGTGCGTGTGTGCGTGTGTGTGTGTGTGTGTGCGTGCATGCGTGCGTGCGTGCGCGTGCGTGCGTGTGTGCGTGTATCAGGATCTGCGAGGTGCAGGCGGTGGACGGCACGACCATCACGTGCTTCACGGTGCGCGAGTGCGAGGGTTCAAGCCGCATGGGGTCACGACCCCGGCGATACCTCTTCACCGGCCACGCCTGCGGAAGCATCCAGATGTGGGACCTCACCACCGCCATGGACCTGGCCAACAAGCACGACGACAAGAGAGAAGCAGGTACACACACACACACACACACACACACACACACACACACACACACACACACACACACCACCATCAGTGTTAATTTCGTGACGAAATATTTTCGTCATAAATATTCGTTACGATTGTTTTTCCCCTGACGACAATACAACGATGACGAAAAAAACAGCATGCGTTTGTACGAAAAATATAACGATATTGATTAATATTTTCGTCAAAAAAATAAAAATGTGACTACAATACCACCCGAGACGAAAACCAATAGGAAGCATTTTTGTTAATATGTCACTGAAACATTGGAAAAGAATTGCCTGCTATTTCGCAAGGCGCGAGCCTCATCTGCTTCGCGTCTCCTCTCTCCTCCCCTCCCTCACACACACACACACGCAGCAGGCACAGTGACAGGCAGTGACCGTGACCCTTTTTTAACAGCAGTAGCCTACTTTTCAGTGCAATCCTGGCTGGAGAAAATATTGTTGCCCATTTATCCATGAGGAAGAAGTTTAAGCAGTCATGAAATAGGTGGTGGTGCTGTCGCACAGTAGCAAACATCTTTCTCTGCATTTTTGTGGAACTTCTCCACTCCCTGCGCTTTCATGAACCTGCTACCCGACGGTCGTTGTTTGATCTTTTTTCAATGTTCGCTAATGTTTGTAGGCTAATTTAAGGGTCTATGCGTAGGCAAAAGCCTTCTGATAAGAATCACTTTAGTGCCGATCGCAAAGGATTCGGAAGTGTGGAGTTTTGCGACTTGTTTCAGTCAAGGACACTGAAATAGGAAGTGAACGACCCTTCCACGCTTTCAAATGAGTTATTGCAATAACGTCCTGCGAATGCATGCAACCATGGACACACAACCATGTCAACGAGAGCACGTGTCACGTGCCATCACAACTTTGCATCAAGCAAACAATATGCAACAGCTTGCAATACGCGCACGAGAGAGAGAGAGAGAGAGAGACGTCTTCCAACAGGTGCCGTGCCATTGTAATGCACTGAATGCTAGTCCAGGCTGATAACAAATGCGCAATAGAGACAGAATGCTGTTCATGTCAGCAAACAGGAAAACGTGCGCAATAAGCATTAGAAAACACCCAAACTGCATGTCATCAAAACATGCAGAATTGCTTTAGAACGCTTTCCTGAACATAATGCATTTGCGTAGCACACATAACCAGCTAAACCAGCTGTCAGTGCTGCCGTCCGAAGCTAGTATGCTACAAAGCAAAGTTCCGTACCTCTCATAAAACCGTCTCTGTAGAAAGCCACAATACACAGAACTAAACCAAAATACTTTAGGAAATATGACACCAGAAGCAAAGTACCCTATAATATTTGCCGCGGCGGGCTCAGTGATGAATGAAACAACTTAGCCTACCTGTACTGCTACCATCCGATGCCTTCTTCCTAGCCCACATGACAACTGGATTTTGGCTACGATTGAAACTTGTCACTTTCAAGACATTAACTTCGGTTATTTGACTGTTCTGCCATCAGCGACGCCACGACATAGGCTATGTGTTATTCCAAGTGGGAAATGTAGAGCTGTCTTTGCTAACTAGAACTACTAGACTTAAATTTGCGGGCTATGTCTGACTGGAGGTAGCCGCTCAACAAGTTAGAATTCCGCTGATGGAACTAGAACTTGTTACTGTATCTTTTTTTCAGGAGCGCGCGAGTTTTACGCACAGAAGCAAAAAGCAGGCTATCTGCCTTTGTAAATTAATGGTGCCCAATGGAGTCTCTGCTCTTTAATTTGCTTCATGCTGCTTCTTCTCATATAATATGTTGCATTGTCACAACATTCATAGAAGACACAATAGGCGTAATATTTATTTAAAAAAAAAAAAAAACTTCCTCCACTGGTGAAGGTACCCACAGTGCGTACGGCCGTACGGCTCCAGGCGTCCTTGCCTGCATGCACCTACTGTACCCCGCGACGCTCTTGATTACTGGTATACCCACAAGTAGGCCATTTTTTCATAACGTGCAGTCCCATATTCCCCCGAAGTCGTTCTAAAATATCGACAGCAATTTATGAGTGTCGCGGCCATGATTTTTTTTACACATTGGACGCACTGGCTTATAAGACGCTCTGGCAGTTTTTTTACAATATTTTCTTATTAGCCTACAATATGTTATTTCAATCATTGATTTCCCCAAATGGTAGGCCCTATTTTAGTTTGACAATTTTATAGAGAAGTGTAGACAAGAGGAAATAATGTAATAGCCTATTTTAGTCGACTAAAATGAATTTAGATTTCGTCGACTAAAATTGTATGAATTTTAGTCGACTAAAACTAGACTAAAACAAAAATGATTTAGATGACTAAATTGTGACTAAAACTAAAATTACATTTTCGTCAAGAGACTAAAACTAAAACTAAATTAAAAATTCCTGTCAAAATTAACACTGACCACCATGGACCTGGCCAACAAACACGACGACAAGAGAGAAGCAGGTACACACACACACACACACACACACACACACACACACACACACACACACACACACACACACACACACCACCATGGACCTGGCCAACAAACACGACGACAAGAGAGAAGCAGGTACACACACACACACACACACACACACACACACACACACACACACACACACACACACACACACACACACACACACCACCGCCAAGGACCTGGCAAACAAGCACAACGACAAGAGAGAAGCAGGTACACACACACACACACACACACACACACACACACACACACACACACACACACACACACACACACACACACACACACACACACACACACACACACCACAGCCATGGACCTTGCTAACAAATATGACGACAAGAGAGAGGCAGGTACAAACACACACCCCTGCCATGGACCTTGCTAACAAATCCAATGAAAAGGAAGAAGCAGGTGCAGGCACGCACGCACGCACACACACACACACACCATACACATTTTACTTCTTTATTTGTGCCCACAATTCAAAATTGAGTTTCCATAGACACAAATTTACCAGTTGCAAAGATACTCAGGCATAAACTACATTGTAGATTAGAGGTGCTCCGATTGCTCGGCTGCCGATCATGACCGGCCGATAATGGCCAAAAATAGCCTGATCGGTGATCGGAAAAACATGCCGATCAAAAAACCGATCGAGAGATATTAAATTCCTCACGCAACCATTTGCCTTTACACCTGGCGCTGCATGTAGGCGCTGGCTCTGCACAGCTGCAACTGCACCAAAAGAAGGCATCTTTGCTTGTCTATAACTTTTCGCCATTCCCCCCTTCATTTCCACCATTCATAACCATATCTGCATCAACAATGATCTGATTTTCCGATCCATGCGCCGTTTACCTGAGTGACAATGTAATTTGCGATTGAGTACTCGCCAGTGAGCCATGTTACGTTATAACCTGTGTAGTTGCCTTGGTCAGCACGCGACAACTTCACGTTGTCAGCACAAACATGTCAATTATTGTTTTCAAAGTTGTAATTGGCAGTCAGTCGATTAGTTTGATAGTCGCTGAAACACCAAACGGCGACAGATGTGGTTAAAACTTGAGAGAGAGATTCAGAACGGTAGTGGAGCACTGCAACTGTGGACGGTGACAGAGAGGGGAGGGGCTCTCCTCACGAGGCTGCTCATTTAAAGCGACAGGTTGTTTTTTTCTCGTATGTGGAAGACTATTTGATGTAATGTTTCAGTTTCAATTCAATCTTAAATAGTTTAGTTATTCTATGCAATAACTTATACATTGATTAATACTGTAGACTGTATTACCAACACTAGTCTGAAAGATAATAATAATAATAATAATAATAATAATAATAATAATAATAATAATAATAATAATAATAGCCTAATAATAGACATGTGCAAATTAAGATTGATTGGTTTATGGGCAGAAATGGTATTCAATAAGGATAATTAATAGGCTATTAAAAAAATAGGAAATCATTTTTGTGATCGGCAATGATCGGTAATCGGCAGATAAAGATTTTTGGTGATCGGTATCGGTGATCGGACCCAAAAAATGGTGATCGGAGCACCTCTATTGTAGATATGTGATCAATAGTCCATAGTAATGTTAGTGAAATTGATTAATACAGCACATGGACTTGAGATGTACACCTAATTATAGAATGACTCGTATATTGGCCAGTGACTATTCACCCGACTATGTGTCTCTCTGTGTGATTGGTTGGCAGAAGTGGGCGGTCCCACTGAGGAGGAGCTTCTGAAGCTGCTGGACCAATGTGACCTCAGCACCTCTCGCTGTGCCACGCCCAACATTAGCCCCGCCCCCTCTGTGCTGAACCCCAATAAGCTGAGAGAGTCCTGCTCCAGGTGAGAGGGAAGCCCACCCACCACACATGCTATCCAACACTACGGGCTCTTTCTATTACCCTAAAGCTACGTTCAGATATATCGCTACTAGTTACTTGCTCAGCCAGTGAAGTCAATAGAATGTGTATGTGTTCTAGCGAGCCGAGTAGGCGAGTACTGTACAAGCGATGCGATGTGGGCGGATTCCGAGTTAAAAATGTTTTAACTTAAAGAGAGGCGAGTAAGCGAGTAACCAATTGAAATGCAATGAGTTTGGTACTTCTCCCTTGTGCATTGGCAGTTAAAGCCGAACTTTCCATTAGCGATTGGCGATGAGGTGAGTGAGCGAGTAGCGAGTAAATAGCGGTGACGTGTTAAAAGGAGGCTTAACTTGGTCATGCCCTGATGAAGACCCTGTGTGGTTGAAACCAGTTGGCGTTTTTAGTCATGTACCCCAGTTAAAATAAAGGGTTTTTAAATTACAAAACACCATACTACTCCTTGTCTCTATGCAAGATTCGCCCGAAGTAGGCCCAACAGCCAACAAGTTTTGAAGAGGCTTAACTTCCGTTCTCGACCTGTGCGTGTGGCCTCACGTTTCATTGACACCCCACCTCCATGGAGAACACGGTAACACTTTACTTTACGGATCGCTAATAAGGTGGTAATTTCGTGTTAATAGTTATTTCATAGTTATTTCAGGGTAATAACTGTTTGTTTTTAGTAACAACAGCAAAATAACCATACAGTTTCCAGTGCATTGTGGTGACACCCTGATGACTCGCAGCACGGTGACACTTTGTTGACACACACACACACACACACACACACACACACACACACACACACACACACACACACACACACAATGCACTGGAAACTGTAGGGTTATTTTGCTGTTGTTACTAAAAACAAACAGTTATTATCCTGAAATGACTATGAAATAACTATGAAATTAACACGAAATGACCACCTTATTAGCGATCCGTAAAGTTAAGTGTTACCGAGAAAACAATAAAGTGTCCCCGCTGTCAGCCTACAGCCACAACAACTTTTGGGGGACTTTTCCCCCATGTAACATCCCGATTGCAAATGAGCAAAGGACCTTTTGAATCACACTTTTGCAAGATATTGAATGAAACTTCTGCTGTTAATGACACGAGGCTATTTTTTTTAAAATGGGTAATATTTTGTTTAAACCTAGCCTGCAACATCATGAACAACACCTGAAGTTTTGGTGTCGGGTTCTTGAGTCATTTCAGAGATAATTTGGACTCAAAGGTTGAAAGGATTTGTAATAATGAAGTAATAGAGTAGTGTTAGAGAAGAGTACCCCACCTGACACTCCACCCAAAATGCTAATGCTAATTTAGGAAGAATTTCAGGTGGGATAAATACATGTCAGCTGGAGAAATCACCTCTAGCACTGCTCCATTACTACGTATGGAAAAGCAGCCGACGAGGTGTCCCGATATCAAGGGAAATAATGGACGAGGCGGAGCGTTCTAAACAGCACGACGGCGCAGCCGAAGGGCCGTTCACTTCGCCAAGTCCATTTTTCCTTGATATCGGGACACCTCGAAGGCCACTATTCCGCTTATCACCCGGTTACCAGCATTTAAGAAGGCCTATTCATTTATTAATATGTTGATCTAAGGCTTCGTGAGAAAGTAGATTCACCACTGCGCTTGGTACGTTGCTATGGGCACCACTTCCTAATCTAGTGAGACGCGCCTCTATCGGAGGCATGTAAGGACGCGCACAGAATGTTGGGGTGACTTGACAACCAAATGCAATAGAATTCCCGACTGGGTTTTATGACTTGACAACCAGATGCGATAGAACTAACGACACGGTCTTGACTAGACAACCAGATGCGATACAACTAGTAACGACACTTCGCCAGAAAGTTAGAAAAGAAGCAACTTGGACGCCCGCACGCCCGCATGACATCATAGGTGTCCTGCTACCGGGGAATAAAGGGGAAAAAGACGTTCCGTCTGCTCCCTGGTTGATAATTAGCTACAACTTTGTCTGTTTCTCTTGATGTTTATCGCACCACAGTCTGCAACTGCAGGAGCCCATCCACCAGGGGGACACATAGGGCTCCTTGTATGTGTCTAAGTAATTGACCTTGTGTGTGCGTGTGTGCGTGCGTGTGTGTGTGTGTGTGTGTGCGTGCGTGTGTGTGTGTGTGTGTGTGTGTGTCCAGTCTGCAGCTGCAGGAGCCCATCCCCGAGGGCGCCACCTACGGCTCCCTGCGTCCGTACCGAGAGAGCCCCCTGCTGGCCAGAGCGCGCCGCACCGAGAGCTTCAACAGCCAGCGCGGAGCAGACTTCCAGAACTTCAGCCTGGGGGGGTTCCGCAACCTGCTGGAGCCCGAGGGGGTGGGGGGCGGCGGGGCAGAGGTCACATGTGGGGGGGACGAGCCGCGACAGTCCACGTCCGAGAGCAGCGGAGAGGAGGGGGCCAGCGAGAGGAACAGAGGAGGAGGAGGAGGAGGAGTGGTGCAGGGGGGGCTGGAGAGCTGGTGGGGGAGATCTAGCGATGGGGAGGGGGGCAGGGCCGGGGGGGCGGCGTTGGCGGCACCAGACAGCCCAGGGCTGGGGGACGTCAGGAGGAAGGTGCAGGTGGCAATGGCGGGGGCGGGGGCCACGCTGGGGGACGAGGAGGTGGTGGGCGGCGAGGGGGAAGCGCCATCAGGTGTGTCAGGGGAGAGCCGATCGTCAGGGGAGGGGGGCAAGAAGAGGAGTGCGTTTGAGGGGGGGTTCCTGGGGAGGAAGAGGGCACCGCCCGTGCCCCAGCTGGCCTCCCCCCTGCCCCCCGGCTCTGAGGCTGGGGGGGGCGGGGGCAGTGACTCCTCCTCCAGCACCGCCTCCCCCTCCCCCACCAAGATGTCCACGTCGCCACGACACCGCAAGGGGCCGGACACCTCGGGCCAGGAGTACGGCCTGTAAGACAGACACCTGGAGTGTGTTACAATGTGCGGCCTTGCCTCCTCCACTTGTGCTTGTCTCCTCGTACCAGGAAGTAATATGTCATGATGACATCACTGACAACAGCATTATATTTCAATATCTTCCAAAAGCTCAAACGTCTTCTTCTCATTTGCAATTGGAATGGTGAATGAAAAACAGTCCCTCAAAAGTTGTTGTGGCTAGGCTGACCGCTGGGAAACTTTATGGTTTGCTCCACGGAGGAGGGCCCAGGAGGCGGGACGAGGAGACAAGCACAAGTGGAGGAGGCAAGGTCGCATATTGTAACGCACACCTGGCATCCATGACAAAAGAAAACCCTGTGATGCCACCTGAAGACGTGAGGCGTGCACCGAACCGAACCGCCATGACACACCTGAAAGCACGAGACCTCTTCTAACGACACTCGGGACACACTACTTACTTTGAGACACCTGTGAAGCGCCTCGGACTAGGAGACTAGCAGGGTGTGATGCCAGACATCTCGGAAGACACACGTCACGTGAGCAACATCTCCAAGTCACATACATTTTTTAATGTGACACATTGAAGACCCTTTGCTGTTTTCAGTTTGATCATATCGACTAACATTGTGTATTTGTTGTCGTTCAAGAAGCCATGTCCATGTTTACATGGTGAACGCTGTTTTTGTTTTTTTGTTTTTTTTTAAATCCTGGGGCAGCCATTGAGGTGACGAAGCTTAACGTTCGTTTGTTTACATGCACATTATCCTTTAGCTGTCCAACTGGACTACAAGTTAGTCTCTGCCCCTTATTCCCATAACATGTGGACGACTAACTGACCAGAAGGCATAGCTAGTAACCTTTAAAATGAAGTTTTAGATAATTACGTGTGCACATTACTTTAACCCCAAGTTAAAGTAATAGTCGTTGCATCCTGGCCCATAGAACCTGATTCATTGCGTACGTAGTAGGTCACCAAACGAAGGGTATGACATCTTCTCAATTGAAAAAAAGATACTTGACATTTGACAGTTGAGTTGGGGTGATGCATGCATCGTTGTCTAGGATGCGGTAATGTGCGTAAATGACGATCATCAAAACGTTAGCGCTAGCAGTAGTGTGCCGTCATCTGATAACACTAATACTCATTTCACTGCTAATGTTGGGCCTTTCCAGTGATAGAAAGATGGACGAAAGATTTCAAACTTTTTTTTCTCCTTTCGAGAATCGTGCAACACTATTTTATTTTTTGTCTTTTGTTGATATATTGACCTTAAAGGGAATTCCTTCACATTGTAATTTTTAGTGCCTTGGACCACAGTGGTAATTGAAATATGTGTATCGCATTGTATCATTTTGATTCTGTGAGCAATCTCACCAAAGCTAATATGGCCGCCTTGTTTGTCCCCCCTCCTCGGTAAGGTCGCGAATGGAAACAAAGTGTCCTAAATAATTGGGTCACAGACATGGGTATATCGTAAACTGTTATGTCACGGACACAAACACTGTGTTCTTTAACGGTTAGGTCACATACTCAAGCAGTATCCTAAACTGCCAGATCATGGATGCAAAATATAGTAGTGTTCTGAACTGTCTCAAATGCAGTTCTACCTTATTGGAGATCACAGGCTGCAATCAATCTACTTACTCCCATCCTTTCCCTGTAGCCTCCTGCTTTATGACGCGAGGCTCAAGTCAACATCACCCATGATTGAAGAGTTTGTACATGTTGAATGGGAAAATCCTACCTTAAAGTCAGTCTGCGCTAGGGATGGATATTGGAAAGGGGTTCACGATTCGATGTGCATCATAATACACATGCCATGATACAATACTGTCTATCGATAATACTACCGTATTATCAGAGACTAATCACTTAAAAATAATAATAATGAGGATGATTTGAGGCAGGGAAGCGCTATCACATATCACGTGGTTGGTTTCTGGACTGAAGAGTAACAGAACTTTGAAAAGGCATATCACCATACTGCCTCCTTGCATCACGATACAGTATTGTCACTCTGCGCATCACAATTATCACAATTCGATACAATATTGTTGTATCTCTATTAGTCTGCGCTGGTTGACAGAGGGGAAAGTACTGTATTCTCCAGGGTGTCGAGATGACACACAGAGAAGATTCCAGAGGTGGTAGGAAAGGATGGGAGGAAGGATATTGATTTTCCGCCACAGTGTTCACCAACTTTTAACCCCTAACCTTAACTGATTATGCAAGTCCGGCCCCCTGTTTGTAAGTAGGAGGAGTCCTGGCCATTGGCCAATGGGATTGCTCCTCCTCCTCCTCATCTCTTATGCTCTGCATTGTTGACTTGTGAGTTACTAGAGTTACAGTGTGTTTGTGGGTCAAAGACGTCTTTGTCATTCAGTGTTAGGGACACCTTCCGCTGACTGTAGCTGCAAAAAAACATGATTTTAAAATTGTTTCAAGTGAATGGATGACAGCTGAGGCTTTCATGAATTCCCTGTAACAATAAATAAATAAAAAGAGTCATGTTTTTTAGAGTTACAGTCAGCAGAAGGCATCCGTTACACTGAATGACAATGCCAGTTTGCACGTCTTTGACCCTTGTACTGTAGGTTTCACTGCATTACACTACACTACATTTGCATTTGCACTTAAACATGAAAGAGCGCGAGGTCACTCCCGCTCACCATGGTATCAGTTATTCTGATTGGCCCATTGTAGGATCAGTCGTTCTGGTGGGCTGTTTCCCAAATCGGTTGCTAGAGTGCAATTTATCCCTTGCTAACCTGGGATGCGTTTCTCGAGAGCATTGCTTTTAAGTGAGTTAGTAAATTACTCGGTTACAATGCAATTTCCCATAGGCGAACTAATAAGCAATGATGCTTTTGGGAAACGCACCCCACTTGAGTTGCTAAGTGGTCCGATGGTTGGTAATAGCCAATTACACCAACAAAGTTTCTACCTTGGCGACTGTAGCAACTGCGGCTTTAGGAAACACTCCTGGTTGGCGACTGGTTTCCAGGTAGACGCCACCTGTCAGTCACTTCTTTCTTTCTCTTTTCTCTCTTTATCTTTCTCTCTCACAGTCTCTCTTGCAGAGGTATGCAGTCACTTGTGTAGCTAGCTTTCAAATTCTGTCTTTTCTATGCAGTCACCTTCTTTCCTTTCTCGGTCTTTCACACTTTCCCGCTCTGTCTTTCACACTCACGTTCACGTTCTCTGTCTCTCAGTCATATGCAGTCAGCCCATGTTTACAAGCTCTACCGAAATGTACAGACTATATATCTATCTACGTATTTATGTTGCGCCACATATCTTTTTTATATGACACATGCAGTAGCCACAGTATGTCGTTGTCACATTATGTGTGTGGAATATAATGTCACTAATAATATGAGTGTGTGTGTGTGTGCTGCACAGCATGGCAAAGCACTGAGGTAAGCTTTAGCCCACATGTAAAGCTACGCTACATGAAGGAAGTACAGGACACTATTATAATGAAATATAATACACAGCACTGAGTATAGTATCCTTAAAAGTAGTCAGTAAGCTTTAAATAGTACACTAAATATTACACAGCACTGAATATAGTATTCTTAACGTAGTATGCTTGAGTAGTATGCTCTCCCAACACTAATAGGCCCCCCATTGGGCAGCCGGAGGCACGCCTTGTCTCACCCGCATCTCAGCCGCGCTCTGTTGCTACATGGGAGTGGTCAGTGGTGTGTTTCTGATGCTTTCGCAACAGATCTCAACACAACGGGTCCGTCTCATTATCTGACCTCCTGTGCTTGCCTTGTGCTGCTGGCCTCTCTGGCTGCTGCAGACACCCCACCTCAGTGAAGAACACATTTAAAGGGACACTGCAGAAAATGGTCAAAAAAGGTACTGCAACTATGCTGCCTATTGAAATTCGACTGCCTATTGCCAAATATCATCTTTACATGAAAGTTTACTAAGTATTAAACAAATATGTTCTAGTATGGTCCAAGTACAGTCAGTTTTGCAGCTAAAAAGGGCTATTTTTGGAAATTCAAAATGGCGGACCATGGAGAAGATCCCCCTTTTCATGTATGAAAAGTGCAATTTTTCTAGTCATAATGAATACTTAGAATTTGATGCTGGTGGTAAGTATTCATGAAAAAGGTAACATTAATGAATGAGCAGCATGAATTCTGGAAATAAACAACTAAAAATCTTACACAGTGTCCCTTTAAGTTTCCCTGCTGTCAACGTAGACACAGCAGCGTTGGAGGGACTGTCCCCCATCCATTCAACATCTCAATTGCAAGATACTGATGAAAACATATTGTGAATGACGTGTCCTCTTGCATGGCGAGGCCACAAGCACAAGGCTGGACGAGGACAGGAGGTTAGATAATGAGATGAACACAACGTTTTTCCCTTTCCTTTGTCCTGCAGTCCGAGATCGCCTGTCGACTAATCAGGGTTGTGTTTCTCAACAGTGTTGTGGCTAACTAAATTCGCAACTTCCTTGGTTGCAATGCAATTTCCCTTAGCAATTTCCGACAGCGCTTTTGAGAAGCATGGTCTTGGATAAGTGGGTTGTTGATCTGTCTTGAGTGAGGAGGAGGCCCTCTGCTGGTGATGAATGGGGTTGCAACACTTCTTTGGTAACCACACAGTTGACCTGACACCAGTACCACACTGGCCTCCAAACAGTATGCAGTAGCAGGCATACTGCAGACACACACACGCACACGCACACACACACACACACCTGCAGCTCCATCCACTCTCTTATGCGTTAACATCTGTCAGCACATTAAACGCCCATACCACGGTGTGTGTGTGTGTGTGTGTGTGTGTGTGTGTGTGTGTGTGTGTGTGTGTGTGTGTGTGTGTGTGTGTGTGTGTGTGTGTGTGTGTGTGTGTGTGTGCGTGTGCGTGTGAAGACATAGCCAACAGGTAATTACCAGCTTCTAACTTGATTTACGAGTTTAGTGGCTCTCACACTGCCTCCCATGCTGGTGAAAACGTATCTCTCACACGCACACGCAACTCTTGATAGCACATACACCGTCTCTTATATACAAATACACACGGACACACACAAACTCCCTCTTGCTCACACATATACCGTCTGTCTGTGGCTAATAACTCAACACTTTCTGTCACTTCTGTTGCTGCCAATGTGAGCATATATAGTTTTCAGAGTGAGGAGTCCGCACACTTAGAATCCTTTTTGTTGTGTTTTATTTTTTCATGGCAGGATAACGTTTCGACCTCAACAGTCTTCTTCAGATTCTCATCGAGATTCTAAGTGTGCGGACTCCTCACTCTGAAAACTACAGTTGACCTTTGTCCAGCACCTTTCCCTCTCCTTCAACTGAATGTGAGCATTATAGTCAAAAAGACAGACACCCACCCAGCATCTCTGAGCCTTTAGTAGCTTAAGTAGTGTGGGGAGACATTAGCTTACTGCAGCCTAGCTATTGGCATGTTACTGTGAACCATCTCAAAGGGGAAGCTGTACTCAGATCAGTCCCATTCACAATTAATGCTAAGTCATTAATGACAAAATTATTTGGTCTTCTATGGCATAATGTCACTGATAGGTCAACAGTGTTGCTCTTCCTCCGCGATGCATATTGGCTGAACTCTTAATATATATACAGTATATATGTAATATATACACTAAAGGCTGCTTGTACTGACATATTGTATCTCAGGCACACTCTTCAGCCCTATCACCCATGATGCCGAGCGGTTTTTGCATCTCTGTGTTGATAGGCCAGCAGCTGTATTCAGACTGGAACAAGGAAAGAGAGCAGTTTGCTCAAGAACTGGTGTGTGTTTCTTTGTTTGTTTTCAGCGAGATTCTAAACTGATTCCATGTATGTCTGTCTGTATTTTACTGGTTTGACCACCGCAATGTAGCTTTGGTTATTTGACCGTCACACCACAAGAATGTAGTGGATCTGGAGTTTGATGTTTGCACCTTAAAAGGACACTGATGGGACCTTTGTTTGAAGAACATGAAATGATGGACTAAAAGTAACACTAAAAAAAGAGACAAGACTAACCACCTAATGGTGAACTATTTCCTTTGCTAAGCTAGTTATCTATGTTTGGTTGAAGTGGGTTTGGATTTATGATGGATGCTTTGACATGAGTGTTTGGAGATCCTCAGAGTGCACACTCACCTAGAAATGTCTTCTTTACACCTTAAGGGATGGGCAACCTGGAACCAGAAGTTACAATCAAGAGCCACATTATTCCAAATGACTTCATTTTACCTGCCCAAGTTTCAGCATTTGGACAGGTCACTTGGAATGAGAATCAGAATGTATTTTGTCATCGTTTCGAGTACAACGAAATTAAACAGTCCTTTTTTTTCGGTTAAGAAATTAATAATTAAGGTAGAAGGAATATGTAGCACTGGACTGAAGCTTCTGAATCCAGGTTGCCCATCACTGCACCTACTACAGTATATATACGGTACGACAGCCATGGATGCTGGAGAGGAAACTGGTACTCAAGCCACCTGACTGGAGCTTACCAGGCTTGCACGAAATTCCGAATGGAAAGAATTTCAATTCAAAATAATGCCATAATATGAACACTAGGTGGTGCCATTACCTTGAATTTCTTTGAATTTAATCTACACCACCCATTGAAAGTACATAGAACACCACCACCACCCAGTGTTTGTAGTATGGCATTACTTTGAATTGGAATTCTTTCCATTCGGAATTTCGTGCAAGCCTAGAGCTTACCCATTGGCGGAACACTCTGACTTTTGGAACAGAGTGCATGTGGCAAAGGTTGCAGAAGTAATGGGGGCTCGTTCACGATGGTGCATGCTGTCTGTGCAGCGTGCATGCACACCAACCAGAAACCATTGTAATGGCGAAGTGTGCATGCACCCTGTGCAGACTGCCACAAAATGCGGCATTACGAATGGGGCCATTTACTTTGTGTAGAAGAGCAAGCGCAATAAGCGGCAAAAGCGTTTTTTGCCATTGGAGGTGTCAAAGGCTTCAAAAGCGAACTGAAATTGTAGTGAACAATATGGTTGTTATGACTTGTCAGCTATGAGGTGGATTGGCGACAACCAACTCAATGTCTACATCAGGTGTCACCAACGTGGTGCCCGCGGGCACCAACTAGCCCTCAAGGAGCTTCTGAGGTGCCCACCAAGGATGTTATTAAACAGTGACGACTACCAGATTTTAGTCACAGTTAATTCTTTTCTTAATTTAAATATGAGATTATTTATTCTTTATAACCTATAAGCAATTTATCATTTAAAAATAGTGTGATTTGAGAATGATGCCAACTGCCAAGACATCAGTAGAGGATTTTGAACAAAAGTAGCCCTCGGGTAGCTCTCAGTAGCCCGCGGGTAGCCTTTGGTAGCCCTCAGTCCCAGAAAGGTTGGGGACCCCTGGTCTACATTTTCTGAATATGAGCTCCAGTCGGTTGCTTCCCTTTTGCCGCGTTTAGTCTAAGAATCCAGTGGGATTCTTACGATTCTTCAAAGCTTTTGCCGCATGCAGTCTGTTCCTACGGTAACACACTCTGCCTCCCTGCACCCTCTGTAATGGGAACACCATGAAACAAACAAACAAATAAAAAAACAAAGACCAACATGTCAAAAGTTCTTGTGTGTCTCAGTGTCGTTCTTTATTGTTGTCACATATAGTAGTCAAGCACAGTGCACATTGGACACACCACTGTTCATCTGGATAGTGCACCAATGTTCGTGCCACTGGTCCGTCTGTCTGTCTCACCACAGGCAGTAGGTCTATATAATTGTGTAAATGATGTGATTTGTAGGTGAGGTGAGAGGGGATTTCTCTCCTCTGGTTTTGATATCCCAAATTGCCCATTGGTGATCAATGATACTCCACTCCTCCACTTGGGTTTTCAACAAATCACACAATGCCTGTATATGCGTATACACGCAGGTGTTTCTACTGTGACTTACAGTAACTCAGTATTTACCAGATAAGCCTACTGTACGTATTTCAATACTCATGCTAACTAGCTAGCAGGGCTATTACAATGCTTTAAAAGTTTAAAAGCTTTAGTATATTGGCCATAATTAAACATCGACATAGATAGCTCGACTACTATGTAGCATTCAGACTGCTAAAGCACTTGCAGAATTATGTACTCCACCATCAGGAAGCACATCAACAACAACAAACAACAATACGGTTCAAATTAAATTGAAAAATATATAAAATGATAATGATAAATAATACTGACATTCTGATTTTCTTTTAACAAAAAAAAGAAAATAATAAATATTCATAAGAAAAGCTGTACATCATTGCTTGTGAATCAATAAGCCTTTCAAAACAAAATTACAACACAAGCCCAAAATAAACATACTGCAGGTTTAAAACAACCTCTACCAATCACTGACTAGTACACTGCTTCCACCGTCCAATCACAACACTGACTTTGCCTCCACCAATGAGCAGTCTGTACTTTGCACTCAGCAGGGCATACTTAAGACACATTAGTAGCATCAGTTGGCTTATGACGTCTCATGAGTTCACTACTAGTTGAATAGGGCTGTAACGATCGAACCGAGATATCGTGATACACAGACTCACCATACTGTATCGTGATACAAGGAGGCAGTATGGGGATACACCCTTTCCAAATTTTGACGCCCATCAGTCCAGAAAACTACCACATGATATGATGTTATGGTGCTTCAAAGCTTCAAATCATCATCATCATTATTGTATTTAAACTTTTCATTTCTAGCCTCTAGTAACCTATTCTACCTACAATCGGTCATAGTTTTATTAACAATTTTATTTTATAGCATTGGGAAATGTGAAATCGTGGGGTGTATTGAACTGTAGGTCAAAAATCGTGATACGAACCGAATCGTGAGTTGAGTGTATCGTTACAGCCCTATAGTGTAATAACATGTAATAACATCTTCAGTAATAATGTAATAACATGTAATAACATCTTCAGTAATAATGTAATAACATGTAATAACATCATTATATCTCTTCTCAAACTACTGGAGTAGGCACAAGTTCAACACCAACTAGGTTTCCACTGTACATCTCTACATGTTACAACACATTTCCTTATGCACTCTAGTGTACATTAATAACTGTCTTGGTATAATAATGGACAGTACATAATAGCTGCATTTCTATAGCTATGGACATAACAGTAAACTTGAACTGCTCACTGTGCTACAGTAGAGTTGAAAACTAGGAAACATCTTGTACTGTAAGCAGATACTGACGTGTGTGTCTGTGTCTGTGTCTCTGTGTGTGTTTGTGTGTGTGTGTGGTACAAGGACGGGTATATAGTTCCAGGTGGGCCGAATATTAGGTGTGAGTCCGAGTGATCACCTGACAGTTCTGGAACGCTCCTGCTTGAACTCTGAAACAAACATTTGGGGCAAACACAACTACAAACAGAAGTCTACATTACAGTCCTCTGACTGTTCCATTTTGAATTTGAGTTAGTAACATTATTTCACAAGGTGGACTGTAAAGATGTAGTATATGTCCTATCTTAGAGTCATACCTTTGAGAGGAAGAGACTTTGACTTCAGTTTGGTGGCCAGAGCATAGCGACTATGTATCTCTGGGCAGAGGTCACAAGTAGAAGTAAAAAATAAATGTATGGTGTAAACCAGGGGTCCGTTTCTCGAAAGCGTCTTTGCTATTGTCGTTAGCAAAGTCCTTCGTAAGAGCAACTCAACTCTCTCTCGACAGCCACGCTCACCACTAAATCCAAGGGAACGGTAAGACGGTCTTAAGACGGTTAGCAACGGCAAGAATCGAGAAACGGACCCCAGACTCACACATTTAGGTACACAACCTCTCTCAGACTAGATTGCTAAGTGACTTGCTACCTCTCCCACCTCCAAAGTAGTCCTAACTTTGTGGCTACCTTTGAGAGGCTAACCGCGCGGTCACACCGCCAGCGTTGAACGTGTGGAAAGATGCGGAAGTAATTAACTTTGTATGGGAGAGCAGGCGGCAGAAGCGTTAAAAGCCGCAAAGCGTGTCTAGAGTCAAAAGCGTCAAAAGCCGAGGGCGTCAAAAGTTGAACTTCATCTATCTAAAAATATGTAATGAGCTCGGCGGCGGCAGGCGTTAGGCAATGGAATGTTCACATTTTTCTAAACACGAGCTTCGGTTGGTCGAGATTCTTGGTCGAACGCTTCAGGTTGAATCGTTTGCCTCGTTCAACGCCCCTGACCTGTGCTTTCCAGGCAGGAGTCAGCAGCGTTTTAGCTCTTTCAACGCCGGCGGTGTGACCGCAGCATTACGTAGACTGTTGTGGTTAAAGCAGGAAGCTGTTGTTCTGTGTCTCTGACTGAGCACCGGGGCCGGTTCTCTTTCCCGAGCCTCTTCTGGCCTCAAGGCAGTGAAAAACTCGAAGGCAACATTAACACCAAGGCCCTCTGAAGAGGTGGAACACTAGCAGGCTGTTAACGACAGGCTACGGACGCTTGCAAAGGACACTACTCATCAGTCTCATCTATCGCTACATGGAAAGTAAAAAATAAAAAAATAAAATAAAAAAACACTGTAAAATAGAATCTACTGTACAGAACATTGATTAAATAATTTGATATAATAATTGATTAAATAAATATATTACACAAAAGAGTTCCATAGTTGTAGTGTGCGCGTGTGTGTGTGTGATGTTGTCGTGGTTTGTAAACATACTGTAAATAACATATAATGAGATCCAAATGTTAGTGTGTGTGTGTGTGTGTGTGTGTGTGTGTGTGTGTGTGTGTGTGTGTGTGTGTGTGTGTGTGTGTGTGTGTGTGTGTGTGTGTGTGTGTGTGTGTGTGTGTGTGTGTGTGTGTGTGTGTGTGTGTGTGTGTCTCCTCTCTGGTTTCCTCAGAGGTGTGTGTCTGTGAAGGTTGTGTGTTCCTTCCTGATGGAGCCGGAGCCCATTGAGCTCAGGCCCTTGATGGTCTCAGCCAGCTCCTCATCGCCCGCAAACTATTCACACACACACACACACACACACACACACACACACACACACAGAGTTAGAATAACAAATACACACAGTTATCATACTAGACACAGACATGTGCGCGCCCGCACACACACACACACACACACACACACACACACACACAGACACACACACACACACACACACAAACAAAAACACTGCTGTCGGTGCCATGTACACAGGTTGCACAATAAAAACTGAAGCACCGGTCATTTTACTGCAGGGAGTTTCATGGCTAAAATGGAAACAGCCTGCTTGCCAATCTTCATTAATTGTGCATTTCACCAGTAAGGGCAGAGTGTGAAGTTCAATTAGCAGGGAGCAAGAGCACAGTTTGGCTCAAAATATTGCAATGAAAGGGATGTTTGGAATTGTCTGTTGGGGGCTCCACAGGGTCAATATACACGGCCGGGCTACTATAGCGTAGCACAGGGGTTCTCAACCTTTTTCAACTTTGGGCCCACTCGAAATGATCAAAAATGTTCGGGGCCCACCTCGGACCCAATTAAGAATAAAACTCAAATAAATCAACAACAAAACAGACCAAAATATGATTATTATTTTTGGAAACAGATTTCAAGGCCCACTTGGAATACCTTCAGACACACACACACACACAGCCACACACACACACAGCCACAGCCACACACACACACACACACCGCCACAGCCACAGCCACACACACACACACACACACACACCGCCACAGCCACAGCCACAGCCACAGACACACACACAGCCTCACTCACCATGCCGCTGTCGGTGCCGTGTAGTTCTGGATCCCAGATGCCGTCCTCCATCAGAGACTTCCTGTCCGCCGTGTCGATCAGCTGACTGATGCTGCGGTGCAGGGAATTCTGGGAGTAGGCGTGGCTGATGTGGCTCTGCGCCGGGATGCGCAGCACGGACATGGTGGCCGGGTAACCGTGGCGACCGGAGCGCAGCGGCGTGCCGTCTATCTTGGTGTCCACGAAGCCCTGCAATAAAAACAACACACCCACCAAACATGACATTACATTACATTACATCAGTGATTCTCAAAGTTTTTCAGACCGAGGACCACTTTATCCCCCCAAAAATGATCAGGGACCACCTGTCAACTGAATTGGCAGTTGATGGGTGCTAATTTGACATTGCTAATTTTGCTTCAGATCACTCCATTTTTATTCACATTTTCAAGCCTGTCTTATCGTGGTGAAATTAAGACTTCAGCTATGTTTAACTGTGTAGTTATGTTAAAAATATAGCCTACTGCTAGCTCGTCTTGGAAAAGTAAAAATCCCCTCGAGGACCACCTTAGCTCTGTTGCAGACCACAAGTGGTCCCCGGACCACACTTTGAGAATCACTGTATTACATTTACATTTCATTATATTACATGACATTACACTCTGAAGCTTTTTACCCAAATTGACTTGCAGCTATTTAGATACAGGGGATTGGTTACAGTCCCTGGAGCAATGTGGGGTTAGGTGCCTTGCTGAAGGGCACTACAGCCATGGGTAGAGGTGTAGGGAGAGGTAAAGGGTGGGATTTGAACCTGCAACCCTCTGATCTTGAGTCCACCTCCCTCACCACTAGGCCACAGCTGCCCCCCAACCAGGCAAACCAGACAACAGGTGTTAGTTCCAGGCAGTGCTACCAGAGATTCTTAAAGTATACAGATATGCCAATGTAATAGGTTGCTGTGGGCAAGGTTGACCAGGTTCCGATCTGCCTAAAGGGGCGTGTCATAATACTCCTAGCATTGAATAGAACAGTCCTTAGGTCTGCCTAAAGGGGGATTTACCCCCCTTCCCCTTGCAATAGTAGAACCCGGAAACAATGGGCCAACGGAACCTCTCTCTCTCTCTACTCTCTCTGCTGCTACCAGGGGTTCATGCCTGCTTACTCTAGCGTGCAGCCTTTTGCCTTGAGCTTTGACATTATCAAGGCCGTCTCAAGCCATGAGAAGCTAACAGTGTTGCCAGCTTGGGCTGTTTCCCGCCCAATTGGGCTGCTTGAGATGGCCGTCTACAGGTAAAAATGGCATTTTGCAGGAAAACCTGCCCAATTTTGCCCATAGAAATCAATAGAATTGGGCGGGATTTGATGCTTCCAGGCGGGTTTTGAGTATTATTGGGACTGGAAGTCATCAGCCTCATCTGGCAACCCTGAAAGCTAACTAAATGGCATAGCTTACCCCTGGCACCTGCATGCGCCCGTGTATACGTACAGTATGTATTCTAGCATGCACTCAATGTAATGCAGCCAAAGGTTCACTTCACATGTGAACTCTTTTGTACATGCAGATTTTTACACACAATTTCACATGTGCCCAGCTTCAGACGTGTACATCATGTACCTATTTTCAAAACATGCATTGCTGAGTTTCATGTAGCACACTGTCTTAAGGCGGACTCAAACTACACCACTATCATCCTGACTCTCGGATGAAAATCCCCCTTATTACCACAATCGGTGGAACGAACGTTACCCCTCAGAATCATTGCAAGCAATTGTCGGGCAAGTTTCTTTCATTGTGTGCGACATTCCAAAACATTTTGCCCGTTCAAAGACTAGCTGTGTAGTAGAAACTAAAAAAAGTAAAACATCAGGTCTACGTAGGTGTTTACGAACGGAAATAAGATTGACAGTTGCGATTCTCTTTATGTGTGCGGCATAGTCCAATGTCAAAGTACATATGTCCCCCAAAACAATATTTTTTCTCGGTTTTAACACTTAATATGTTGTCTTTTCACTATTCTCCATCTAATGAATAGATTGAATGTTTTGAAAATGATAGCATTTTGATTTTATTCACTGTTTACCAAACGTCCCAACTTCACCGGAGTTGGGGTTTGTAGTTTGAGCCCGGCTTTATGCATGGACATGCAGCACAAACTGTACTTACCTGTCCTTTGTACCTTTGTAACATAATCTATACGCATTCCCTTTCCACACGAGTACAGTACAAATTGGTACAGTACTAGAGATGCACCGGATCCAAGATCCGGTTCCGGATCCGGCAGGATAATAGGGTTTTTCACAGGATCTGGATCCGGTTCCAGGATCCAGGATCCAGGATCCGGTAGCCGAGGCTTCTCAGTCAAAATAGTTTGAGCCAATGTGATAAAAAGGGCCCACGTGTGTGAGTAGGCTATGTGTTTCAACCCTTTCGTAGGATCCGATATCCGGTTCCGGATCCGGCAGGATCTTAAGCAGTGGATCCGGTATCCGGCAGGATCCTAAAAATCAGGATCCGGTGCATCTCTATACAGTACAAACGATCAGGGCTCTAAATTAACACCAGCCAACTGGCCAATGCTGGTGAAATTTCAGTTTGCATGGTAGAAAATACCAACTACTAGCCATGTTGACCCATTAGTGACCGTGTGTTTGGCTAGTACGATTTACATCTTCAAGCCATTTTGGCTGCTGGCAAAAAAAGTTAATTTAGGGCCCTGCAAACGATGCATGCTTGCTGTGTGTGCTTATGTACATGAGGGGACCGTGTGACAGCTGGGATAGCATGCAGTCAGTGTTGCCAGATGTGTCTGACCAAATCCCGCCCAAAAGTTTCTCAAAAAACGCCAAAATGCGCTAAATTCTGCCCAAAATCAACAAATTACATTCACTTCTATGGGCCTAAAACGGCTGAAAAAAAAAAAACGCCAAATGGCCAATTTTTTCCGATTTTTACCCGCAGACGCTCATCCCAAGTAGCCCAATCGGGTGGGCACCCGCCCAATCTGGCAACACTGCATGCAGTATGTGCTGTTCTCATAAACACCTGGTGGCATGCTGGTGGAAAAAGTGTAAAAACACACACATGCACACTAACATGATGAGAGGCACATACAGAGTGAACAAACCACTCCACTCTCTTCTCTACCTGTGCACATGCAGAACACATACACACGCATGCACATACACGCACACACACGCACACGCACACACACGCACACACACGCACACACACATGCACACTAACATGATGAGAGGCACATACAGAGTGAACAAACCACTCCACTCTCTTCTCTACCTGCGCACATGCAAAACACATACATACACACGCATGC
>NC_085875.1:14545089-14550089 GCF_034702125.1 Engraulis encrasicolus
TTCAGATTACCAATGTTGACAACATTCATGTCAGTCCCACTACCATGCTTGGCTTATGAGAGGATACACCTTTTTTGTAAAACTCACTTGTTTACCACCACACATGCTTGACACCATCTAAAGCAAATTTGTTTATCTTGGTCTCAAGAGAGATGAACAGACCAAGGATATGGATCACTGGAACCATGTTGTGTGATCTGAAGAGACCAAGATAAAGGTTGAAACGCACACTGATGACCTCCCTATTCATTTCTTTTCATTTCGAGACGATTCGAGCCAACATAGCCCCTTCTCTACCGGATTTTAATCTGGAGTGTACTCACTTTTGTGAGTACATGTTCAAACATTAATGGCTGTATTTTGTTTTTTTCTGAGTGAACAAGAAATTTAAGCGGTTAAATATGTTGATAAAAGGTCAATAATCATTGTGTCAAAGTTAAATTTCTGTAATACTTTCCTATGAAAAGATATACTCAAAAATCTGCAAAACTGTGAGGGGTGTATTCACTTTCGTGATATACTGTATATAGTCTAGTCGTCTAGGTCCATAAGCTGTTAGGGCAGCACAGTCCAATAAAAGTTTCAAAAGTTATTAATTTAAGTTACTAAAAACAAGTTTCTAAAAGTTACTAGAACAAAGAGTAAATAAATTACTGATTAAGTTACTAAAATCAATTTACAAAAACATTGTCTACCGTTCTCCCCTTTTATTAAACAACGCTATAGAATGAGGGAGAAAAGAGTGTTTGTATTTCATTTTTTGACAGCGTGGCATTCTGAAACGTCTTCCAGAGGGGGGGAGCTCATACTCCTGGAGTAACACATGCAAAGGGTCCAGAGAAAAGTGAAGAGGGAGTTTGGACTCACCCCTGTTGTTGCCACCAGAGGGCCACAACCTGCGTGCTCTGACAATTGAGGCTATAATGCCACTTGATTTTTGGGTCTAAACGCTCTTATTCTTGTGGATTTATGCCATTTTAATATTTTATTATTGCTTGAAATATTTTAACCCTGTAGCTTTTGACTTTTCTTGTATTCTTTTTTAAACAATGAATTTAACTATACCACTACAGTTGTTATTACTATTAGTAAGGACCTAGTAGGCCTTAGTATTTGCTTAGTACATGCCTTACAAGTTACTTATGCAGCCATTAACATTGTATGTATTAGTGCTTATAGATGTATCCCTAAAATAAAGTATTACCATTATTATTACTATTATTATTATTATTATTATTACTATTATTATCATTATTATTATTATTATTATTATTATTATTTACCTGCAGCTGTTGGGGCTGGCCCTCGACGTGACTGACGACCGGGGCGGCCAGTCCGCGCGGAGAGGCCTGCTTGGTGCGCAGCGTGAGCCAGGGCGTGTCGGCGTGGCCCGCCGCGTTCAGAACGCGCAGCAGGAAGCCGTACTGGCTCCAGGGGTGCAGGCCCGTCACGTTGTGGCTGTAGCTGCTGCCACGCGTCTCAGTCTCTAAGAAGATCACCTAGCGATATCATACAAAACAACATCACACAATATATATGAAGAGCTCTTTTTCCAAAATGAGATATATCAACTTTATAGAATGTTGGGAAATTGACATTTTCGTATTGGGCATTATATTGAAATGCATTGCAAAATGCATTTTTATAGAGGTTTTAAAGTATGTTCTCAAAACATTTGAATGGCAAGAATTCACACATAGATGATAGGACTTCTTAACAGTCAATTTCAATATCAAATTGCAAAAAGTCAAAAATGGTGGATATAGCGTTTTGGATAAAACTTCATATATATATATATATATATATATATATATATATATATATATGAAGAGCTCTTTTCCAAAACGCTATATACACCATTTTTGACTTTTTGCATTTTAATATTGGAATTGGCTGTTAAGAGGTCCTATCATCTATGTGTGAATTCTTGCCATTCAAATGTTTTGAGAACATACTTTAAAACCTCTATAAAAATGCATTTTGCAATGCATTTCAATGGAATGCCCAATACAAAAATGTCAATTTCCCAACATTCTATAAAATGGATATATCTCATTTTGGAAAAGAGCTCTTCATATATATATATATATATTTTTTTAAGGGGCTTTTATGCCTTTATTTTGATAGGACAGTCTGAGATGGTGACAGGAAGAGAGTGGGACAGAGAGATGGGGTGGGATCGGGAAATGACCAATGGGCATGCACGCCCAAATGTGGGGGGGCTTAGCGTGCTGCGCCACAGCGCCCCCACATCATACAATATGACCACGATACTACATAACATGATGACCATGTTGTGGCTGTAGCTACATTTACACACACACACACACACACACACACACGCACACACAGGGTGCGATTTCTACATGATTTTAATCACATTTCAATGTAATTCCATTGATATTGTAAAATCGGAAACATATCCCTCCTTCTGGTTTTCCAACAAATCGCACCCTGCGCACACACACACGCACACACACACGTAACTTCATATTTAGGGGTGGGCAAACATGAAAATCTTTAATCGCATTAACTCAATGACTTTCTGTGATTAATCGCGATTAATCGCATAGCGCGCGGAACCCAATAATAATAATAATAATTAATAATAAATAAAATTAATAATAAATTAAATACAGATATTTTATAAATTAATAAAATAAAATAATTAATAATAATTTGCATATGTACTGTGTAGATAACCTATGTAGGTCTAATATAATATTCCACAATGGAAATGTAGGCTATTTGCCAACCTATCAGTCTAAATTAGGCTATATAGTAGGCTATATGCCTATCCAATGTAGGCCTACTAATGAAACAAATGATTAAATACAATATTACACTAGAGTTACTTAAGATTGTAGGCTACTGAAACTGATATATTAGAAATTAGAAACTCAAATTAGGAAGGTCTGCATGGGCCTACAAGAGGGAAAAAAAGCTTGTCACTTAAAAAAAAAACAGGCAGCCAGCCATGCGTCTGTGAGATAGGTCCCGCCTTCTCTAACCCACCTTCTCTCTTATCTGTCGCTATTATTTAAGATGTTTCAGCGACTAGAAACTAATTGACTGTCTGTTGGCACTGACAGCAATTACAGTACATCTTTCAAAACAATAACGTTGATATAACACTATCTTAAATGCTGACGAGGTTGCCGATGTCGCGAAATCATATCCTAACATGTTGATGCAGCCTACTATGCACGCGCAGCACCATGTAGAAACCAAAACGTTGCGTGAGGAATGTAATATCTCGCGCTCCGCTTTTTGATCAGGGCTTTAGTAAGTCCGCGTGGCGTGACAGCTGATAGACGGCCCACATAACAGTAGACTACCTTTTCATGCTGGCCGTACAATAGTTAACTTTGCGAGCTGCAAAGGCGAGCCACATGCTGCTCGAGAGTTGCGCAAGGAGGACTGTAGAACGGTGTACCGAAAATGTCCATTCAGAAGTTGACGTCCTTCTGTTGGCTATGGCTGTTTTGTTTTTCCTACTTTTCTAGACATTCTTCTTCTCTGTCAGCTGTCATTGGAAGCAGCAACAAGCGCGCTGACGCTTTCAAAATAAAAGCCACGAACGACGGTCATAAAAGGCAAAAAAAAAAAAAAAAACCACGAAAAAAAACCTGCTGCGTTATAGTGTTAACAAAATTGTCGGGCGATATTGACCTCAATAGTTAACGCACCGTTAACGTGTTAACGTTGCCCAGCCCTATTCATATTACATTGGAATTTCCCATTGTGATGTGTAACTGTAAATTGAATATTCATTAATTCCCTACATACGTACACCTATGAAGTAGTCCCAGTTTTCTGACCGCATGACATTTGTGTACACATCACATCACATCGCATTCCATAACATTCCATTCTACGTACTTTCGCCCTCTGCAGGTCGTCCTCGTCAGTGCGCGACCTCCCAGTCTCCACGGCGACGGCCAGTAGCTGGTACTGCAGGAGGCGTCCGTTGGGGTGCGCGGGCGGCTCCCAGCTCAGCTGCACGCTCTCCGCTCCGATGTGCTGGGCCACCAGCGGGGGCGGGGCCGAGGGGGGCGCCTCGTCCGTGGTGATTGGCTGGGGGCCGGTGCGCGTGCAGCCCGCCTCCGTGCAGGCCTCCAATAGCAGTGTGTAGGTGGTGAAAGGCTCCAGGCGTCGGAACAGGAACTGGCGAGACAGACCGCTGAACTCCAGGTTGCCCTCGTTGTAGATGTTGTACATCTGTGGATGGATTGTCGAGTCAAGTCAAGTCAAATCGGATTTATTGTCAATTTCTTTACATGCACCAGTCATACAAAGAATTAAAATTCCGGTAACACTTTATTTTAGGGATACATCTATTAGCACTAATACATACAATGTTAATGCCTGCATAAGTACCTTGTAAGGCATGTACTAAGCAAACGCTAAGGCCTACTAGGTCCTTACTAAGGTTATATTGGTAATAAATCCCTTATTGTGCATGAACAAGACATTTGTGAATACATGCCTAACAAATGTTTGATTTTGCTTTGTACATGCCTTACAAGTTACTTATACAGGCATATTGTATGTATTAGTGCTAATAGATGTATCCCTAAAATAAAGTGTTACCGAAATTCCTTTACTTACTTTCCCATGCAGACATATAGTACTTACTTTGGGTATAGACATAGACATGCAGACATTAAAGTTCAAGACTGGACTAGCAAAAGACATATAGTAAGAATTGAGGTAACACTTTATTTTAGGGATACATCTATTAGCACTAATACATACAATGTTAATGCCTGCATAAGTACCTTATAAGGCATGTAATAATAATAATAATAATAATAATAATAATAATAATAATAATAATAATAATAATAATAATAATAATAATAATTGTATTTGTATAGCACTGTGTCATACAAGGCATGTAACTCAAAGTGCTTAACAAATGGGAAAAAAAACATGTGTGTCATTCATTTAGTTTAGTTCAACTGATAGATGAGCCCACACTTGTATGTTCCAACAAA
>NC_085875.1:14565089-14572589 GCF_034702125.1 Engraulis encrasicolus
GTTTTCTGTATCAAACTGTATCAGTCTTGCAATGTTTTGAAGTGCTTTTATTTCATTTAACATTCATTTGCTCGCGAAATATGCATGGAAGTAATTGAAACTTTAAAAAATTGCTGGATCGATTCTGGAATTTGACGGATCGATTCTGGATCGTCCATGCCCCGCATTGGATTGCATCGCCAAATCGATCATTGTTGACACCACTAATGTACGCCTCTTCCCCAGACACACACTCTTACTCCTTCACCAAACCAATGTGCACACCCTGCTCACAGTTAGCTCCTCACGACAAAACACACAATGGCTACACTGGATCTGTCAATAAAAAGATCTTGCGTAACAAGTAGATCCCACCATGATCAATGGAACTGGCAACACCAGTGCACACAGCAGCACACCAGAACACCCATTCTTGCTCATTCACCACAACACACACACACACTCCCTCATCACGTGTGTGTGTGTGTGTGTGTGTGTGTGTGTGTGTGTGTGTGTGTGTGTGTGTGTGTGTGTGTGTGTGTGTGTGTGTGTGTGTGTGTGTGTGTGTGTGTGTGTATGCATATAGCATGCATGTGTGTGTGTGTGTGTGTGTGTGTGTGTGTGTGTGTGTGTGTGTGTGTGTGTGTGTGTGTGTGTGTGTGTGTGTGTGTGTGTGTGTGTGTGTGTGTGTGTGTGTGTGTGTGTGTGTGTGTGTGTGTGTGTGTGTGTGTGTGTGTGTGATAATCATGTTGGAGATGGTGCAGAGGGGAGCTGTTCCCTACCAAAGGGCTCCAATCAGGTGAAGAGCCCTTAAATCAGAAGGTGGAGAGGGCACTGACACACACACACACACACATGCACACACACACACACACACACACACACACACACACACACACACACACACACACACACACACACACACACACACACACACACACACACACACACACACACACACACACACACACACACACACACACACACACACACACGCATACACACACACACACACACACACACACACACACACACACACGCATACACACACACTCACACACACGCACATACACACAAACGCACATACACACAAACGCACATGCACACACTCGTATTTATTTGAGTTATCCTCCTCTCATTCTCTTCCTGCTGGGTTGATGGTGGACCTCAGGATCTCTCATCTATCTCTTTTATCATCTCTTTTGATGGTAACACACACACAGTTTACTTCTTTATTTGGATTGACAGATAGACATTTATCATAGCACAAGCCAAATTTTATAGGAGTTTACACAAAACTAAAAGAAACTGCGCACTGAGTGTCTTAAGGATACATGTGGCACCTCCGTCTCCAGATGAAGAGGCTCCCGATTATGCTGGATACTGAGCAGAATTTGGTCAATCTTTTTGCCTGTTGTTTAGGGAGTCCACAGATCTGTAAGCCACGCACACACATTTTATGTACATGGCCTAAACTGCCAAAGATGAATGTTATGACACACACACACACACACACACACACACACACACACACACACACACACACACACACACACACACACACACACACACACACACACACACACACACACACACACACACACACACACACACGCCAACAAATACACACGCCAAATGTTTGTGGAAATACAAAGAGGACTTCTTTTGTCTCTGTGTGTCAGTTGATCAGTAGAGCCTGTAGCAATATTACTGCTAAAAAATATATGAATAAACAAATACGTTAACAATACACTAACAAACCAAGAAAAAAAGCACAACAACAACAACAACAACAACAACAACAACAACAACAACAACATTCCTGCCAATGTCTCACCTCTGTGCCAGATCATCAGTACTAACTGTGCTTAGAGCATCTGACTCAACTGACAACCAAATTAGTTTCAAATAGTGCTGAGGGGCCACTTAAGAGCTGTTTGTCCATTCAATAAATGCCTCACTTCAAGTCCTTGAAGACAAAAAAGCAAAACAAATGGGAGATTCCTAAAATCCCAGCGGCAGGTCAACAGTGCTAACTTATGGCTATGACTCAACTGGCAACCACATCAGTCTCAAATAGTGCTGAGGGCCACTTAACCCATTGTGTCCTGGAGACAAATACAGTATGCAGGTTTTTCAGGATCTTGAGATTTTAGCTGTTTTATTAACTATGTGGGTATGTTAGAGCTGAATGAACACATTACAATGCAAGGGGAGGGTCTTGGATTTTCAAATGTAACTCATGTCATGTTTGTATGTGCTTCAGAGGCTGAGATATTTAGGATTTAATAGGAAGAGGGCAAGCTTTCCCAAAAAGGGCTTAGGACAAAATGGGTTAAAAGCTGTTCTTGTCTTTCTCCTCAGACTGCTCTCACACTACACCTACTGTAGGGAAAGAAAGGAGTCACCGGAGCATCTTCAGATGTGGAAATTAACTTGTTTTATTGGGCAAGCCCCAATACTGACTTTTCGACGTTCACACGTCTTCTTCAGAGTCAATATGGCAAACCTGGGTAGGTGGTGCTTAAAAAAAAACGTTCAAGTCCTTTGCCGTGACGCACCAGATTGTGAAGTGCAGGAGCGCGGAGGATTTCTCTCTTTGCTTTACTAGACCTACTGTACTTGCAAAGTCGGGGGCGCTGTGGCGCAGCGCGCTAAAACCCCCACATTTGGGCTTGCATGCCCATGGGGACCCCGGCTCCGGAGTCCAGAAGGGTCATTTCCCGGTCATTTCCCAGCCCTACCCCATATCTCTCTCCTGCTCATTTCCTGTCTCCTCTCACACTGTCCTGTCATAATAAAGGCCCCAAAAGCCCCCAAAACATACTTTAAAAAAAAATCTGTATTTGCAAAGTCTATCACCTGTCTTTCTATTCAAACGAGTCCCAAATCAAGCGAATTTGCCATGTGAAAAGCCAGTCTTTCGATTCAAACTAGTCTCAAATTATGCCTATTTCTAATGTGTGTTCTCTGTTTGTACATATCAATTTTAGATTCTAAAATCGAATGTTTAATAACTAATCGCGAGCTAAACCTCAACTATTTCTAGGCAAGCTGGTCTCAAACTACGCCCATTTGCAATGTGTTTTACCTGTTATTTTGTTCGGACTAGTCCCATACATATACCTATTTGCAATGTGCTCAACCACCGAGATGGACCAGGTGGTGTTGTGTCACGGTTGCCGCTTTCCGAAGAAAAAAAACCAAAACAAATAATAATAAAAACAAAAAACAAAAACACCCCACTTCCTCTCAGCCAAAATGCACTTCCTGTCGTCCAAAAAGCCACTTCCTTTATGGAGGGGAGGAGAGGAGCGCAGTGTTCCGCCGCGCGCCGCTCTGCCGCACGGCCATTATGTTGATGCAACCGTCGCTGTGTTCTTAATGATAAACTAACAGATTGTAAACATGCTGTTGCCGTTTCCCCCTTTCCCCCTTTCACTCCCTCCCTCTATCCCTCCTCCCTGTTTCTCTCTCTCTCTCTCTCTCTCTCTCTCTCTCTCTCTCTCTCTCTCTCTCTCTCTCTCTCTCCGCAGGCTGTTATTTTTTTCCTCTCTGCTCTGCTGTGTGTTTCTGCAGGGTATTTTTTAAACAATGTCCTTCATGTGAGAGTGGCTGTGGAGGCAGAAGGACATCATTAGGGCTCTGGTTAAACTGTAATTTACACCATTAGCAAGGCTGCAGCAATTTTTATTGCCTAGTAAATTTCAGCTCTGAAATATTTGGACCATATGGCTCAATTTGTGTAATAACCTTAATTTCTTGCACCCTTCAGGTCCGGCTGTGTCTGTGTGGAATGTGTGTGGAACGTGTGTGGAATGTGTGTGTGCGTGTGTGCGTGTGTGTGTGCTTGTGCATGTGTATAAGTACTTTGTGTGCGTGCGTGCGTGTGTCTATGTGTGTGTGTGTGTGTGTGTGTGTGTGTGTGTGTGTGTGTGTGTGTGTGTGTGTGTGTGTGTGTGTGTGTGTGTATATGTGTGTGCATGTGTGTACAGCACATGCATGTGTGAGTGTGTGTGTGTGTGTGTGTGTGTGTGTGTGTGTGTGTGTGTGTGTGTGTGTGCGTGTGTAGATCATGTGTGTGTGTGTGTCGGTGGGGAGGGGAGGAGAGGAGAGGAGTGGAGAGGAGAGGAGAGGAGTGGAGCGAGGGAAGCTGCTGTCTATGGCGTGCCGGTAGAGATTAATAAGGTGTCACGTCCTGTTTGGGTGAAGGCATTGGAACAGCAGCCAGATGGTATCTCTGCAAATGACTGTCAGGGGTCCTGATCTAATCAATAGCCTGTATTAATACATCTCTCTTCACACCCATGAGGCCCCGGCACAACATCTGGAGAGAACAGGAGGGGAGAGACGGAGGGAGGGAGGGAGAGAGGAGAGAGGAGAAGGAGAGAGGAGAGGAGAAGGAGAGAGGAGAGAGGAGAAGGAGAGGAGGAGGAGGAGGCGGGGGAGGGGGCGAGGGAGAGAGGAGAAGAAGAGAGGAGAGAGGAGAAGGAGAGAGGAGAAGGAGGGAGGAGGCGCAGGGAGGGAGGAGATGGAGGTGGGGGGGGGAACAGGGGGAATTAGGAGAGGAGAAGGGTAGAGGAGAAGGAGAGAGAGAGGAAGGAGGGGGAGACGGAGATAAGAGAGGGAGCTGGGAGAGAAGAGAAATTAGGAGTAGAGAAGGAAAGGGGAGAGAGAGAGGAGGAGGAGATGGAGAGAAAGTCAGGGACGAAGGAGGATGGAGAGATGGGAAAAGAGAGGAGTGAGGGGGGGGGAGAGAGAGAGGAGGAGGGAGGAGAAGGGCAGCGAATAGAGGAATGAGAAGGAGGAAGAGGGGATGGAAGGGAGAGACAGAGGGATGAGGAGGAGAGAGAGAGGGAAGAAGGAGAGAGATTAATTATGGAGGGAGAGAGAGGAGACAAAGAGAAGGGAGTGGAGAGTTCAATAAGGGGAGGAGGAAGAGAGGAGACAGGAACGGGAGACAGGGAAAAGAGAGGAGGGGAGTCAGAAGAGAGAGGAGAGGAGGTGAAGTAGAGGTGAGATGAGTGGGAGGGGGGAGGAGGAAAATATGAGAGAGAGAGAGAGAGAGAGTGAGAGAGTGAGAGAGAGAGAGAGAGAGAGAGAGAGAGAGAGAGAGAGAGAGAGAGAGAGAGAGAGAGAGAGAGAGAGAGAGAGAGAGAGAAAGAGAGAGAGAGAGAGAAAGCAAAGCCCAGAATGAAGACAAGAGATACATTGTGTACGAGAGTATGAAATGCATTGTGATAGATGAGTGTACGAGAGTATGTGTGCGAGAGTACGAAATGCTCTATCGGACTGGTTCTTCACCTTTTTTCATTACGCACCCCCTTAGCTGTGACTAAGACAAGCCGCGCACCCCCAACCCAAACCTCTACACATGTATACGCACTAAAAAATATTTAAGTGATTAATTACAATGATTCTTGATTACTTTTGTGGCCTTACAGTAGCTATAGATATAGGCCTATAGCTTGCATGTGTAACCTGACGTATTATTGTGCAGTCCGTCCCCCTCTTGATGCTTGTTTAATGGGCTTTAAGACATTAATCAATACATTAAGGACTTGACATGGGGACAAAAACAGGATTGAATTTGGTTTTGATTTGGCCTAATTATAATGTTCGCTAACAGAATTTTGGTCACAACCTGAACACAAACAAAATTACGCGCACCCCCTGAAATCTCAGGCGCACCCCCAGGGGGTGCCCGCACCCCAGGTTAAGAACCACTGTGCTATCGGACTGGTCCTTTAGTCCAACGGTATCGTGCTGTGTCTCCCATTGACGTGGTGGAGAGTTTGGGGCCCTGAGGGGGACGGACTGCGCAGTAAGGCCGGCCATCCATTATAGCGGTGCGTTATCGCAGCTCGACGTATTGGATACCCCAGTGTCGACGCACTGCTACTACAGCTCGCGTGGCCCGGGAGTTATATACAGGAAGTATATCGATCTACATTTCTAGCCGTTTTTATCGATGTAGCAAACCAACTGCCCCTATATTACAGTTCAATATACTCTTACCGACCTCGGCACATGTGTTTTTTTCAAACACAGCTTGACCTCGTGTTGTTATGCTTATGATCGAAATCGAACATAATCATTTGAACCCAGGCATCACGTGCAACGTGCAACATGAATGCTTGTAGTCTATATTTTGTACATCCAAAAGTTCGACAGACGTCAAAAATCTACTTTTACGGAGGGAAATGCACCTTTGTGATGACCACAGGTATCATGGGACATCTTCATGTGCTCAACAGTCATTGGGTAACGCAGTCCGTCAGCCGCTGCTAATTTGCATAACTTTCGGGAGAGCTCAACTTTATGATGTGCCACCGGACCCACGCTCGCCGTGCCGGAATCCCAACATGCATTGTGAGTCTGGTAACGACGATATGCCGCATTTCATTGAAAATGAATTGAATGCGTTGGTACGGCTTGCATCAAACTGACAAATGGATGGGCACCGTAATACGTCGGGTTACACTGGTGCCGTGACCCGGATGGGAGTGAGGTTTAGGGGGGCGAGTGTAACGGAGGCCAACTAGCAGAGTGTGGCGTGGAACGTTAGTAAACCTCCCTCCTGAAGCCTCATACAGCATCGTAGCCTCGTTGGGGGCTAGTATCCAGCTGTATCGTACCATTGACGTGGTGGCCAATTTGCGAGCCCAGAGGGGGACGGACTGCACAATAATACGTCAGGTTACACATGCAAGCTATAGGCACTACTGTACTACTGTAAGGCCACAAAAGTAATGCAAGGATACTGGCACTGTTACATGGCCCTGCTTTGCCACCCCGGCAGGTGTGTAGTGGGCGCGGTACGCGGGGGTACGCAGTTCACCCACTTCTCCTGAAGTGAGATTTAAAAAAAATCTTCTGCCCATGTTTGATTTTAACCCATTGATGCCTGATGTTGCATTTCGCAACATTGGCCCTGGCGCCTGGAGCTGCATTATGCAACATTCAGGCTCATGAGATTTGAGACAACTTTATGAAAATCTCTGTTTGTTTGAGATGAATGAACACATTCTAATGAAAGATGGAGGTCTTAGCGTTTAAATGCAACTTAGGGCATATTTTTATGTGCTTCAGAAGCTGAGATATTTAGGTTTTAATCAGCTTTCCTTAAAAAGGGCTCAGGCATTCAGCACCCTTTTTTGCAGGTGCCTTAGGCATCAATGGGTTAAGTTAGGTTTTATAATAGGGTTTTTCTTTTCCTCCAAGACTTGAGTTACGTTCTTTTCATCCAGGCGTCCGATGCCGTTTTTGTTCATTTTTTGAAATATTGAGAAATAAAAATCGCCACTCTTTTCCCCATTCCAGTTTCCTGGTTTTTATGTTTCACTCCCATGTTTATTTAAAATGGGTTTGTAACAGGCACACTGGAGAATGAACAGTGGAGAAGGCACACCAAAGTGAAGTGAAAGCCCAACTGGGAAACTCCAACTCCCATTGTCATTGTGACACAGCGCTCCACAGCACGCAACTGAACACTGCACGCTGCACACAACAACATTGCAT
>NC_085875.1:14595381-14597881 GCF_034702125.1 Engraulis encrasicolus
AAACCCAAACATGTGGACTTCAAAAAAGTAGACACACTATACACGATCACAACTATCAAAGCATACAAACACCTGCTTATTTATGGCTCCTCAGGCGAGTTCCTTTATCACACACACAAACGCACACAGGCATGTGTGCACGCGCACACACACACACACACACATGCACACGCACGCACACACATATACATATACATACACATATACACACACCGACTTCCTCACTTCTCTAAACCCTTTTTTCTGCTCTTCTTTCCTCACGTTCATTTCTCTGCATCTGTCTCTCCACCATTTCTCAAACTCCCGCTATCTTTTAAAATATTTTCTTCTCTCTCTTTACAAATATCGTTCATTGTTTCCCTCCCTCTGCACATTGTCACTTTCTTCATCCTCATCCTCTCCTTATCCTCCTCTCCTGTCTTTATACACAGTCTCTCTGTCTGTCTGTCCGTCCGTCTCTCTCTCTCTCTCTCTCTCTCTCTCACTCTCTCTGTATTCTGTGCATGTGTGCGTTGCTTTGGTGGGGTGTTGGGCATAAAGGGGGGGTGCCAGTTGTTGATATCCGGCTAAGCACTCCTGACGTATAACTTGTTTTTGCAGGTGTCAAGTTGCCACGGAGATGTTGACAAACGTGGGCAATGATTGGACGCTTCACCTCAAGGTCGCGCCGAGCAGATAAGGAAATCAACAAACACGCGCACACACAAGCAAGCACAAACATGCACGCACGCACGCAGGCGCACACACACGCACACATTTCAAACCAATATGTTCCACGTCGACGCTAGGACACGGTATCGTGCATAAATTAGCTTTGCGTTAGCATCCTCATTGATTTTGAATGGGATGCTAGGCTAATCTCCCCACTACAGGCATTTGTCTGTGGGCATGGCCACTGGCTGACTGTTCAAAGTAGAGATGCACCGGATCCGGATCCGGCAGGATAATAGGGTTTTTCACAGGATCCGGATCCGGCAGGATCTTACTGTAAGCAGTGGATCCAGTATCCGGCAGTTATCTAAAAATCAGGATCTGGTGCATCAAGGATTCAAGGATTCAAGGATTCAAGAATTTATTGTCATTGTCAAAAAGGCAACGAAATTGTGTTTGGGGTACAATACTTAGTAGTAGCAGGTTTCCAAGTAAAGTGCAAAACGAGGTAAAAGTGACACCAGTGCTTGACCCCCCCAGCCCCCCCATCCCACTTAAAGTGCAGCAGAGATTAAGTGCATAATACGACACCCCCCCCCTCTCTCAAACATGCACGCGCGTACGCGTACACACACACACACACACACACACACACACACACACACACACACACACACACACACACACACACACACACACACACACACACACACACACACACACACACACACACACACACACACACACACACACACACACACACACACACACACACAGAATGTCCAAAGGATAGATGGATACGTAGCCTAGGCTGAAAAAGTCAGTCTTTCACAACCCTAATCACTGCATGGAGTGAAAGCCCTTTGGAAGTGGCCGTTGCAGGCAGTTTGGCCAATGAGTCTAAAAATAGTTTGAGCCAACGTAATAAAAAGGGCCCACATGTGCGAGTAGACTATGTGTTTCAACCCTTTCGTAGGATCTGGTATCCAGTTCCGGATCCGACAGGATCTTAAGCGATGGATCCGGTACATCTCTAGCTCAAAGTGCTCATAGATCTCTATGGTCAGTTCCAATATCCGTACTCACCATCCTTGTGATCGTGGCAAAATCAAGTGTACTGTAAGAACACGAACGATGCCCTCATAATGGGCATGGTTTTGAAGTGTGGAGTTACTGCACACTTTCCGGTAATATTTTATTTCAGGGATACCTCTATTAGCACTAATACATACAATGTGCCTGTATAAGTAACTTGTAAGGCATGTACAAAGCAAAATCAAACACTTGTTAGGCATGTATTCACAAATGTCTTGTTCATGCACAATAAGGGATTTATTGCCAATTTAACCTTAGTAAGGACCTAGTAGGCCTTAGCATTTGCTTAGTACATGCCTTTCAAGTTACTTATGCAGGCATTAACATTGTATGTATTAGTGCTAATATATGTATCCCTAAAATAAAGTGTCATCCACGTTTCATACACAATGGCCGCCACGTTTGTTACATGAATGACAGATCAGCTGCCGATTCCCATCAGGGGTTTGTTGATATAAATCCAAGACCCACACCAAATACTGTACATTACAGCATATGCTTTCGTATAACAGGAAGCTTATCAATGCCACAAAGAGATTAGAAGCAAATTTGGAGCTACAGAATTATTTTTTTAGAGTCTGTTAGATCAGGATTTGAACACAATACAAGACATAGTGGTGTTCCAGTGGTATTCCTTAAAGAAATGTGAAACAAAATATGGCTTCTGATATGTCTTATTTTGTGAATGCTATATTTCCCCCGATGATTTACAAAATGCAGAATAGAACACATCAGAAGCAGTAGCACATCAGGT
>NC_085875.1:14607881-14610381 GCF_034702125.1 Engraulis encrasicolus
GCCACCCACACAATAGACAATCAGCCTCAATCTCTGCCTCTGTCTCTCTCTTCCTCATCCTCCGTCTCTCTCACTCCATCTCTGTCCACCTCCTCAATCTAACGGACACTCCTCCCTCATTCGTTCCTCTATCACCATGTACCCCACCTCACTCATTTTCACACCATGAATTCTTCCCTCTCTCCTCTCTCGCTCTCTCCTCCCTCGCTCTCTCTCCTCTCTCCCTCTCTCTCTCTCCCTCTCTCTCTCTCTTGCTCTCCCTCTCTCTTTCTCTCCCTCTATTTCTCTCTCTCTCTCCCTCTCTCTCTCTCTTGCTCTCCCTCTCTCTTTCTCTCCCTCTATTTCTCTCTCTCTCTCCCACTGGCTCTCTTCCCATCTCTCCATCTCCCCGTCTCTACACCTCTCTGTTGTTGTATTGCATCCCTCTCTCTTTCTGCCTGAAAAGTTATGAGCAGGTGTTGCAACCATCCACCCCCCTCTGTGTGTGTGTGTGTGTGTGTGTGTGTGTGTGTGTGTGTGTGTGTGTGTGTGTGTGTGTGTGTGTGTGTGTGTGTGTGTGTGTGTGTGTGTGTGTGTGTGTGTGTGTGTGTGTGTGTGTGTGTGTGCATGAGCTTCTGTGTGTGTGTGTGTGTGTGTGTGTGTGTGTGTGTGTGTGTGTGTGTGTGTGTGTGTGTGTGTGTGTGTGTGTGTGTGTGTGTGTGTGTGTGTGTGTGTTGTGTGTGTGTGTGTGTGTGTGTGTGTGTGAGTGTGTGTGCTCGTCTGTGTGTGCGTGTGTGTGTGTGTGTGTGTGTGTGTGTGTGTGTGTGTGTGTGTGTGTGTGTGTGTGTGTGTGTGTGTGTGTGTGTGTGTGTGTGTGTGTGATGTGTATTATGCAGTCTATAGTGGGGCTGTAATAAAGTAGTAAATCTCTCTATGATAAGGTGTCATAGCTGCCCCCTCCCTCACCTCCCCTCCTGCTGCTCTCTCCTCCTCTCCTCCTTTTCCCTCTCTCTATCTCCCTCTTTCTCTCCACGATTCCTCAATCTGGTGCCGCCTCTCCTCTCTTCTCCTCTCCTCTCCTCTCCTCTCCTCTCCTCTCCTCTTCTCTTCTCTTCTCTTCTCTTCTCCTCAACTTGCATTACCTTCCCTCCTGCTGCTCTCTCCTCCTCTCCTCCTTTCCCTCTCTCTATCTCCCTCTTTCTCTCCACGATTCCTCAATCTGGTGCCGCCTCTCCTCTCTTCTCCTCTCCTCTTCTCTTCTCTTCTCCTCAACTTGCATTACCTTCCCTCCTGCTGCTCTCTCCTCCTCTCCTCCTTTCCCTCTCTCTATCTCCCTCTTTCTCTCCACGATTCCTCTTCTCTTCTCTTCTCTTCTCTTCTCTTCTCTTCTCTTCTCTTCTCTTCTCTTCTCTTCTCCTCAACTTGCATTACCTTCCCTCCTGCTGCTCTCTTCTCCTCTCCTCTTTCCCTCACTCTATCTCCCTGTTTTCCTCTCTTCGTGTCTCCTCAATCCAGTGCCGCCTCTCCTCTCCTCTCCTCTCCTCTCCTCTCCTCTCCCCTCCTCTCCTCTCCTCTCCCCTCCTCTCCTCTCCTCCGCTCCTCTCGTCAGTTCTCTTCCCTGCTCATCTCCTCTAATCTACTCTCCTCTCCTCCACTCCTCTCCTCTCCTCTCTTCTCTTATCTTCCCTGCTCCTCTCCTTGCCTTATCTCCCTCCTGCTCCTTTCTCCTCCTCTCCTACCCCTTCCTCCTTTCCTCTTTCCATCTCCTGTCCTCCAATCTCCCCTCTCCTCTACTCATGTCCTCTTTTCCTCTCCTCAACTCTATATTCTCCCCTCCACTGCTCCTTCCTCTCCCCTCCTCTTCTCTGCTCTTGTCCTCCTCTCCTCTCCTTCTTCCTATCCTCTCCTCTCCATCTCCTCTCCTCTCCTCTCCTTTCCTCTCCTCTCCTCTCCTTTCCTCCATTCACATCTCCTCTCCTCTCCTTCTTCCTATCCTCTCCTCTCCATCTCCTCTCCTCTCCTCTCCTTTCCTCCATTCACATCTCCTTTCCTCTCCTCTCCTTCTTCCTCTGCTCTCCTCGCCCCTCCTCTCCTCCATTCATCTCTCCATCTCCTAAATCCACCTCCTCTCCTCTCCTCTCCTCTCCTTCTTCCTCTCCTCGCCCCTCCTCTCCTCCATTCATCTCTCCATCTCCTAAATCCACCTCCTCCATTCACCTCCCCTCTCCATCTCCTAAATCCACCTCCTCTCCTCTCCATCTCCTAAATCCACCTCCTCTCCTCTCCTCTCCTCTCTCCACCTCTCCTCTCCATCTCCTAAATCCACCTCCTATCCTCTCCTTTCCTCTCCTTCTTCCTCTCCTCTCTCCACCTCTCCTCTCCATCTCCTAAATCCACCTCCTCCATTCACCTCCCCTCTCCATCTCCTAAATCCACCTCCTCTCCTCTCCTCTCCTCTCCATCTCCTAAATCCACCTCCTCCATTCACCTCCCCTCTCCATCTCCTAAATCCACCTCCTCT
>NC_085875.1:14627881-14630381 GCF_034702125.1 Engraulis encrasicolus
CACACACACACACACACACACACACACACACACACACACACACACACACACACTCCTCACCTTTCCCAGGAGCAGGTGCACTCAGAGGGATAAGATTAGAGGAAAGGAGGAGAAGAGAGGAGTAGAGAGTAGAGAGGAGAGGAAAGAATTGGAGGAGAAGAGAAGAGTAGAGAGGAGAGAGGAGAGGAAAGAATTGGAGGAGAAGAGAGGAGTAGAGAGGAGAGAGGAGAGGAAAGAATTGGAGGAGAGGAGTGGAGTGGGGGATCTTTTCCATCATTGGTGCAGCACTTTTACTCAGTCTATGATATATTTTATTGTTAAAAAAAAATGGAAACAGACTTCCAAAAAACATATTCTGGGACAAAAGAAAAACAGGAGAAAACAGGGAGGAAAATCTTTTGAGGAGACAAAACACAATAATTTTACTATATCACAGGCTTCAAAGCTATGATGAGATGTAATAAAAGAAATCTTGAATCTTGAATCTTGAAAAGGTTCAAAATACACAAATACCAAATCTCAATACTTAAGAGAATGAGGGCAACAAACACACTGAAAAGAGAGTGGTAAGGGATATACATATATACCAAATCTTAACAAGAAAACAGAACTGAAAGGCCAAAAAAACGAATATAATGTGAACTAGTTGGACGCTCCTCATTACCAGTCAGCTGAGAGCAGCCTAATTAACCCCTTGTGATCTGCCATGCTCTACCGCACTCAGAGCCTATGGAACATGTTTACAGTGGACATGACCACATGCAGGGGTGCCGCGAGGGGGAGAAAGGTGTTACAGATTCTAAGGGCCCGACAGCACTGACAGGGCCCCTGAAAGGATGCTGATCACATAATTTGTCATTTCGAGGGCCCAACATTTTAATCTTTCATGGGGCCAAACATTTTTAGCGGCGCCCCTGACCACTAGTAGACTAATACATGGAAGGTGTCTAGCAGTGTACATACAGAGTACAAAATTCAATTAAATTCAATTCAGACCAATTCAATTCAATTCCATTCAATTCAATTCAATTCAATTCCATTCAATTCAATTTAGACCAATTCAATTCCAAGTCAAGATCATTTAGTACATTTCATACTGGTATAAGAGTGCAAAAAATGTTATGATTTTGTTCTCCTCAAAAGACAGATGATAAATGAACTGAAGTGCACAGATCAAACATACTGCACACATATGAACATTATATGTTCGTATCTTTACTGTATGTAAAGATTTGAGGAGCCCAAACAGCAGACGTGTGGGCCAGACGTGTGCCAGACGTGCCGTCTATGCCGCGCGGCTCATTCATCTTAAGGGACATCATCATTACTTCGTGACAACAGGGGCTGTACTGAACCCCTGATGGCCCCCACATATGCCCTCGTAACAGGGGGTCACCGCTAACACACACACAAGCAGAGTGGGGTATCATCATGCCACACAAGACTCCCACACACACACACACACACACACACACACACACACACACACACACACACACACACACACACACACACACACACACACACACACACACACACACACACACACACACACACACACACACACACACACACACACACACACACACACACCAAAAATAAAAAAATACAAAAATAAAAAATAAATAAATGCTCTGTGTGTATGGGATAATACTGTGTAAACAGGCAGAGGGGCTGTGCTGTCTGAGTGCCTTAGGTGCCAAACGTCAACGCAAGATGCATTTTGGATTTCCCCTGTACTGTGTTTTCATTAACTAAAATATTGGAGTTAATATAGTATGAAGCATTAGCTTAAGCATATTGTGTCACATATTCTCTACACAGATGGGATCACAAATATTAGGATTTATTCAGAAGGAATACCAAAGATTAACATACATTTTCTTACCACACATAAACAATAATGTTACTCATCCAAATAAGCATAATTACCGTAATTAAAATGAAGAACAGCTTAACATCAAAACAAACCACAACATATATGTGAAAACAAAAGCATTTCATTTTCACCGTGGAAAATTAATTTTAAATTTAAATTATAATGCAAAACAGGAGAAAAAACAAATAAAATAGACCCATGCTCAACATTTGTTTCAAATTAATAATTCATCAACAAATGTCCAATTAAACGCTTGGTTAGCGGCATAATTTATATAATTGAGTGCAATAATTCAAACGGGCTAATGAAATACTATACATATTTTACACCCTTTGGGGAGACAGAGGGCACTCTCTTAGCTCCACTCATTTGCTCCACCGTCTCTCCCCCTGTATGTGTGTGTGTGTGTGTGTGTGTGTGTGTGTGTGTGTGTGTGTGTGTGTGTGTGTGTGTGTGTGTGTGTGTGTGTGTGTGTGTGTGTGTGTGTGTGTGTGTGTGTCTCTGTGTGTGTGTGTGTGTATGTGGGACGTAAAGCGTATCTTTGCAATGGTGAGCATATGCTGTGCATATGTTCCCCTGTCTGTGTGTCAGGGAATAAGTCAATAAGTATACGTCTCCGCG
>NC_085875.1:14637881-14642881 GCF_034702125.1 Engraulis encrasicolus
TGAAGGTATTCCAAGTGGGCCTTGAAATCATTTTCCAAAAATAATAATCATATTTTGGTGTGTGTTGCTGTTGATTTATTTGAGTTTTATTCTTAATTTGGTCAGAAGTGGGCCTCGAACATTTGTAACAATTTCGAGTGGGCTCCAAGTTGAAAAAGGTTGGGAACCCCTGGCATATACAGTACGTCCGGTTCCATTCTGGTAATGTGTCCACTAACTATGAGTACGAAAGTAGAGAAGGTCTTGCTTATCAAGCTACCTGCTTGTAGTTTTTTTAAAGTATTTTTTTGGGCCTTCCGGCCTTTATTATTACAGGACAGTGGAGAACAAACAGGAAATGATTGGGAGAGAGAGATGGGGGAGGGCTGGGAAATGACCCCGGTCGGACTCGAACCGGGGTCCCCGTGGGTATGCAAGCCCAAATGTGGGCAGGCTTAGGGCGCTGCGTCACAGCGCCCCCCTCTTGCTTGTAGATTTTACTCCAGATTCCACCAATATTTCAAGTTCTTTGAAAATGTGAGGTGCACCCTCAAGCTCCGTGTCTGCCCTCTTTGCCTCGCGGAAACCGTCAGTTTCATGCGAACAACGCTGTTAGGTAAACACAAGCTGATGAACAGCGAATCGTGCGATTAACCTCATCACAACCTGCATCAGCACAAAGTTTTGTCATCAGTCCCAGACAACTTGAGCCACAAAACAACATGGAGAAACTCATATTTCATTGTTTTTCACGCTGTACGTGCTCCTTTTCACCCATTTTGTCCCTACCCCATTTTGGGAAAGGGTGCCCTCTGCCTATCAAATCCTAAATATCTCAGCCTCCCAAGCACATACAAACATGAAATAAGTTAGATTTAAAATCTAGAACCTTCATTTTGCACCAATATAGTGTTCATTTAGCTCTAATATACCCACATTTTTAATAAAACAGCTCAAATCTCAAGAACTTGAATACAGCGTATATGTCCCTCCAGGACATAATGGGTTAAAATGTGGCTGTGGGGAGATTTGGACAGGACTGCGGACTGTCAGTTGAAAAGCAGAACGCATCCAATCTGTCATTGTCCCATTGACTGTCGAGATTTGTTCAATTGAAAATTTCTTGATTTTTGGCTTAAATGAATTTTTTGTAGCTCAAAGTTGACAGGTATGGCGTGCGTACATATGTGTGTGTGTGTGTGTGTGTGTGTGTGTGTGTGTGTGTGTGTGTGTGTGTGTGTGTGTGTGTGTGTGTGTGTGTGTGTGTGTGTGTGTGTGTGTGTGTGTGTGTATGTGTGCATGTGTATTTGTGTTTGTATAATGTGTGTGTATGTGTGTGTGTGCATGTGTGTGCATGTGTACCTGTAACAGTGTATTGCAGCTCCCTGTCCCCGGTGTGTGTGTGTGTACCTGTAACAGTGTATTGCAGCTCCCTGTCCCCGGTGTGTGTGTGTGTGTACCTGTAACAGTGTATTGCAGCTCCCTCTCCCCGGTGTGTGTGTGTATGCGTCCGGCTGCGGCTCCGGTCTGGTTGATGTGGTAGTGGCGGAGGATGCCGTTGGGCCTGGCCGGAGGGGCCCAGCTGAGGAGCAGAGAGCTGGGGCTCAGGGCACTCACCACCGGGGAAGACACCGCATCCGGCACCCCCTGCACCGTCACCGCAACCACCTACACACACACACACACACACACACACACACACACACACACATTATACAGACATTAGAAACACACTCCTGGCCAGTCCCCAAAACCACCTACAGACACACACACACACACATTATACAGACATTAGATACACACCCCCTGCACCGTCACCGCAACCACCTACACACACACACATTATACACACACAAACACATTATACAAACATTATACAGACACACACACACACAAACACACATATTATACACACTTTATACACACATTAGACACACATTATGCCCACACGCAACATAAACACACATGCTCCTGACATTTCACTTAGCTGACGCTTTCATTTTTGTTCAAAGCGACTTACAACTATTACAGGGTTCATACACTTTTTCACCTATTTTTTTCCATGACTTTTCCATGACTTTTCCAAAACCTTTTTCTGAATTTCCAGGACCGAAAAACCAGTGACAAATCGCGCGCGGGGGGTGGGGGCGTATTATATTACAGGCTATATTACGTAGCCTATATTATAAATATGTAATTACTGTATATATTTATACTATAGACTATGGCATATTATATTATATATTACATATATATACATATATATACACATATATTACATATATATTTACANATGGGTAGATGACGGATAGGCAGTAAAAAACATTTTTTTCACAAAACATTGTTTATGAGGGAAAAAAGTATATGTCTACGTAGTGCAGCAATTAATCTTTCAAAAAATCCAAGTGGTCACAATTTTGGTCTATTCATTGATTATTTATTTACGTTGATAAAGCAATTTGCTGAAAATATGTCCTTTGGTGTGATGTTAAGAAATAAATATATTAAGTAATGTAGAATTGGCTTGATGGAGTTTTATGAACATTGTTACACTCTTCATATTTATTGCAATTTTTTAAAGTCTTTATTTAATGAGAAATTACCATTTAAGTATTTTTTTTCCAGATGTGAGATTATTAGAAACCTTCGAGGAAAAACAGGGATATCTTTCTTTTAAATGTTCAAAATTGTCCGAATTTATACTAACTTTTCAGGGACGATAATTTGTTCTTCCCTAATGCAATATTCAGTGTTTATCAAACATATTGTTTAGCTCAAACAAATATTTGAGTGTTTAAAACATGTCACACCGTAGGACATTCATGTCACGCTAAAGGACAGAAATGCAAAACTGAGCCAGAAACAAATATATCAACATGATTATTTTGTCTTTTGATCATAATATAATGTTGTAGTCAATATGGACCTACACTTTACATTTATAAGTCTTTGAATCGTCGATTATCAGCCTATCGTAACTCTTAATGACAGCCATGCGGTCATTGAATGTAACCTGCAGAGCTCATAAGACTCATACTGAAGGGTGACCTTGGCATGACCATCACACTTTTGTGGGTACTGTATGCTATGACTGTCACACCATTGAACCTGTAGTGTGTAGTGGCCAGTGCCTGTTTGGTATCTCAAGCTGGACAGCACATTTATGGTGCATATTGAGCTCTCCACAGCATACTTTATTCATCTATACTCCTCTATATCTCTCACTGATCTTTCCTTCACTGTTACCGTTATATGTTATGGTTTCAAAGCACCATTAATGACATTTTAGATCATTTGACAGTATCCAAAATCAACAGCAAATATTCATCAACAATGCATCAAAGTATAAATTCCAAAGGCCAATAAAGGAATAAGTAATTTGAATACACAACATTTATCTAGTCAAACAACAAAACAAAAAAAATATGTACTACCAGTTGTTTTAAAAGCTATTTCTCAAATATCTAGTCCATTGGTGTGACCTGTTTGTCCTTTGGTGTGATACTCCAAGTGTCACACCATAGGACTTTTACCATCACACCATAGGACTTTTACCATCACACCATAGGACTTTTGAGCTTTTGAGTTAATTTAAAGCCATGTCGTTGCCAACTGAAACACAATTTCACCTTTAGTAAGATGCATTTTCATACGTCTACATAAGAAAAAAAATATGAAAAATATACACTATTGTCAAAATGTATTTTATGGCTGTCACACCAAAGGACTACAAAACTAATACATCTTTGTGTAGCAAAACATAATTGATTGACTGAAGAACTCTGAGAGAAAAATCTAAAATCCACCCTTGCCATTGGCTTCTTAAGGGTCTAAAGTCACAATTTATGTACAGCTGGAACTTCGACAATAGATAATTATCCACAGAATTAACCAAAAAAATGATGTCACACCACAGGACATTATTTTCTGCGACAAAGTTTCATAAGTCCATACAGTCTCAGAAAAACAGGAAAAAAATTAAGCATTGCCACTTGCTAAAATAGACACCTTGAAAAACATGCCAGGGTTGTTTAGACAAATGACTGAGCTTTGATTATTTATTTAAAAATGTTTTAATATGGAGAACCAGGCTTGCCTCAGTCACACCATAGGACAAATGTGACATTTGACTCAAAATTAAGTATACTTATTTAAGTTCTGGATTTATTACACATTACTTTTTCACAACAACGACATTAGTTTAATCATTTCAAGCATTGACAATTTTGAAAGAATGAATTTACTTAATTTTAAGAGCCTGCGACAGCAAAATTTACACGTCACGTCATCTACCCAAATATGTAAACAATACTTAAACATAGTCATACTATAGGTTATCTTTTACTACAAGCTATAAGCAACCATTATACTTCATGTTGTATTACATTAATTCTGCTATAATTCACCAATGTTATATAATTCGCTTGTCTATGTACAGTGAGAAATGAAAATGAATAGGCCTAGGCCAGCCTATAGCAAATTAGGTTGTGAAATCATCATGAAGACACATTTGTATCAACATGCTCTCTATGGAGATGGATAAATGCTCATCCTGCCCAAGTAAGAAATCATAGGCCTGCCTAAGCACAACAGTCCAAAGCTCCTGTAAGAATGATAATGTTGTCATTTGTTGTGGTCGTTGCTGGAGCAAAAAAAAAAGAGAGAGAGACTGCACTGTTCGTGGCATAGTTCTAGTCTGACGCCCACTCAAGGAGATGCTAGGGTGAGTTTCATTTTGTGTTGCAACGATCTGACCGATTTGAAAACAAAGCCACAGATGACTTTTTCAAACTCTAGTCACGCTGCCGTTTATACCGTATTTCAAAACGGGCGCGTCATGCCGACATTGGTAGTCGTTTGGCTCGCGGTCAGTTGCACATAGCTACAGTACGAATTTCATGTAATCTTTCAGCACACTGGACAAGTTCACTCGTAGGCAGCAGGTGCATTGCTTATCAATAGGCTATCAAAATCTCGGGGCTTACCGAAAGCATAAAGGTTCGCTTGGTGCCCTATCTGGC
>NC_085875.1:14652881-14655381 GCF_034702125.1 Engraulis encrasicolus
CAGGGGCAGGGGCAGGGGCAGGGGCAGAGACTGGGGGGGCAACCCTGCTACCCGCGAACACACTTCCACCGCGGGGTTAAAATCACACACACCGCAGTACGCCGAAGACACAGAAGACAGGGGACACAACGCACTGGGCTTACACGCCTCCTGCAGAGGGAGAGAGAGGGGGGGGAGTGAGAGAGAGAGAGAGAGAGAGAGAGAGAGAGAGAGAGGGAAAGCGAGAGAGAGAGAGAGAGAGAGAGAGAGAGAGGGAGAGAGAGAGGGGAGGGGAGAGAGAGAGGGGAGGGAGAGAGAGAGGGGGAGAGAGAGACAGAGAGAGAGAGAGGGGAGACAGAGAGGGAGGGAGAGGGAGAGAGAGAGAGAGAGAGAGAGAGAGAGAGAGAGAGAGAGAGAGAGAGGAGAGAGAGAGAGAGGGGGGGAGGGGAGAGAGGGGAGAGGGGGAGGGGGAGGAGGGAGAGAGAGAGAGAGAGAGGGGGGAGAGAGATGGAGGGAGAGAGAGAGAGAGAGAGAGAGAGAGAGAGAGAGAGAGAGAGAGAGAGAGAGAGAGAGGGGAGAGAGAGAAACATTGTATTATGTAGCTGTATCTCTGAGAGAAAAATGTAAACGCAGAACAATAGAGAGACAAGAATAGATGAGGAGAGAGCGAAGGAGTGAGACAGAGGTCAAAAAGATGTGATGAATGTAAAAAAAAAAAATAGTTGCAGGGAAATTAAAGTCAGTTGGAGGAAATTAGCCTTATGGCTATAATCTTGTATATTTTGCTTTTTGTTTTTTAATGCTAGTTATAGTCATATATGTTGTCCCTCTGTTAAATAAATACACTTCAAACTTCAAACTTGGAGGCGGGGAGAAGGAAAGAGTCAGTGAAGATGAGCAATAGACAGAGAGAGAGGGGGCATGGGTGGAGGAGAGAAAGAAAGAAGAAGCACTGGTAACACTTTACAATAACTACCCAAAAAAAGCTTTATAAATACGTTATAAATACTTTATCAAATATAGCTGCAAGCAGCAATGCGGGGCCAAGCAGTCAGTCCGCCTAAGTCGCCATGGCAACCGAAAGAGCTGAGCAGGCAGACTGTCAGAGATATGCACAGTTATTTTTCACAAGCAGAAATATACCTCGAAATTTGATTTGTGACCTGCTGGTGGCGCTAGCGAGTGAGCTGGAGACCTGAAAGTTCTTGTGGGGAGTCATGGGATAGCCAAGAATGTGTGTGACGATTCCCAAAAGATTCTGACTATGGGTTGCTGAGATATGAGCTCACTTCCTGTTTGGCGTCTATATGGAGGATTTTGATTGGCTGTTACGGCCAAACGGTAAAAGATGTAATAAAACCCCAAAAAAAGAGAAAAGGGAATGCTTCACTGGGTCCTGTATCCAGTTAGTTAAAAAGGGTGCTCATCAAAAAGAACTTGGGCGTCCAAACTTCCATGAAAAGGTAAAAAAACACTATTTGAGGCACTCCTTACTAAAGTTTAAAAAGCCTTTATTAAATACTGGCTACATGCCTACGTGTTTCGACCCATTGTCTTCATCAGGGCATGCCAAACAATTGCAGGTGAAAGGTATATCAGGTAAGGAGGTAGAGCTAGGTCACATGACACAGAAAGCCCGCCCCTCCCCAACCACACAAGGTAAATACAAACAACCATTTATCAAAGTGTCTCCCACAACCAAAACAAATAATTAAAAACAGTCTTTCATTATCTCAATCTACCATCTTTTTCATCCCACAGTCCGATTGTTAAGTTCATTCTAAGTAAAAATAAAAAGATATTTACAAAAATGGAGAAAAGTCCACATCCTCATTGAGGCCCGGAAATGTTGTTGCATTCAATTTAACAATCCACCAAGTTTGCTTTGGAGAAGCCGTTTTAATCTGTCCCCACCCCTTGTGTTTTTATTGATGACCTCTATTGCCATTACTTTCACTGAGTTCAGATCTGTATGGCCAGCTTCTCTGAAATGAACAGCCATGGGGTAGCTGGGATTTTGAGTCCTTATGGCGTACTTATGCTCTGCCAGTCTGTCACGAAGCCTGCGTTTTGTGCGCCCAATGTAGAAGCAGCCACATCCACATTCTAACCTGTACACTACATGTGTAGTATTACAGTTTGCAAAATCTTTACAGTAATACACCTTTTCACTGAAAACATCCATAAAAGCGCTCTGGCGAGAGATGTTATCACAGTGGTTGCATGAGCCACATTTGTATGTGCCTTTTGGCTTTGGAAAATAAGAGGGAGGTTTGGATGCAGGTAGGTAACTTCTCATTAACCTATCTTTCAGTGTGGGAGCCCTCCTAAAGGAAACTAGGGGGCGCTCAGAGAACACTTCACGTAAGGAGGGATCACCATCAAGAATGCCCCAGTTTCTGTTGATAATCCTCTTGATCTTGTATGACAGTGAGCTATATTGCGTGGTGAAGAACATTTTTCCAGATTTTCTTTCGCGGTGGGTTTTCTTGAATAAGTCCTTCCTATTTAGTGCTTTTGC
>NC_085875.1:14680381-14682881 GCF_034702125.1 Engraulis encrasicolus
GTGTGAGAGAAAGAAAATGTGTGTGTCCATACTGGCATGCTCACCTGGCGTAGGTGTGTATGTGGCCCCCGTGTGTGTGTGTGTATGAGTGTGTGTATGTGTGTGTCTGTCTATCTGTGTGTGCATACTGGTATGCTCACCTGGCGTAGGTGTGTGTGTGTGTGTGTGTGTGTGTGTGTGTGTGTGTGTGTGTGTGTGTGTGTGTGTGTGTGTGTGTGTGTGTGTGCATACTGGTACACTCACTTGGCGTAGGTGTGTGTGTGTGTGTGTGTGTGTGTGTGTGTGTGTGTGTGTGTGTGTGTGTGTGTGTGTGTGTGTGTGTGTGTGTGTGTGTGTGTGTATGAGTGTGTGTACGCTCACCTGGCGTAGGTGTGTGTGAGTGTGTGTGTGTGTGTGTGTGTGTGTGTGTGTGTGTGTGTGTGTGTGTGTGTGTGTGTGTGTGTGTGTGTGTGTGTGTGTGTGTGTGTGTGTGTGTGTGTGTGTGTGTGTGTGCATACTGGTACCCTCACCTGGCGCAGGTGTGTGTGCGACCCCCGTCTCCTCATCTCCGCAGCAGTGTAGGCTGTGGCTGATCACGCGGCCCCCGCAGCACTGGCTCTGGAAGCCGTCGTGCAGGACCCCCCCGCAGCACAGCTGACCCCCCCACCGGGAGAACGGACGCCCCCCGCAACACGTGTCCCCCAGACCCACAGACACGCGCTTCTGATCGGGGTCTGGGCAGCACACCTCCCCTGCAGAAACACACACACACACACACACACACACACACACACACACACACACACACACACACACACACACACACACACACACACACACACACACACACACACACACACACAGGCAATGGGTGCGGTTGTTGGCGTAATGCCGAAAAGCGAGAGCCTGCCAGAACACAACTGCCCTCATTGAAACCAATGGAAACCAATGACCAATTTTTCAGATATTTTTTACTCATTTTTGAAGACAAATCCTACACAATTTAAGATGGAAAGCCTATCAATAAAGCATCTACATTCCTTCTGGAAGTATTACAAAGAAATGGTTACAATTTCAGTAATATTTCCATAAAAGAATCGAAGACATGTCATAACAAATGTTACGGTTTCACTCAAATAGCTCATATTAAGTGGAGGACGAGTAATGTTTCATAAGCATATTTTTAATTCATAAATTATGTAAATCTTTCTGCAAAAATAAGTACAATTTTCTCTGAAAAAATGTCAATTGGTTTCAATGAGGGCCCTCGTGTTCTGGCAGGGACTCGCTTTTCGGCACGACAGGTGGGTGGGTTACAGAGATGCAGGTGGAGGTAGTGGAGAGAGGGGAGGGAGGTGGAGAAGAGATAGATAGAAGGGAGAGGGGGTTAGGACGATGAGAGGGGGAAGTGAAGAGGGGAGGGAGGTGAAGAAGAGATAGAAAGAGGCGGGGTGGGGGTTAGGAAGTTGAGAGGGGGAAGGGAAGAGGAGAGGGAGGTGGAGAAGAGATAGAGATAGGGGGTGGGGGTTAGGAAGATGAGAGGGGTTAGGGAAGAGGGGAGGGAGGTGGAGAAGAGATAGATGGGGGGGGGTGGATGGTTAGGAAGATGAGAGGGGTTAGGGAAGAGGGGAGGGAGAAAGGGAGGATAGAGAGAGGGAGGGCAAGAGAGGAAAGATAAGGACCAGAAAGAGATGGAGTGTCAGAAAGAGATGTAGACAGAGATAAAGGTGTATGGGAGAGATGAGGTGGACAGCCTGTGTTTATAAAAAGAGAGAAAGAGAGAGACAGAGCAAAAGATAGAATGAGAGAAGGAAAGCAAGAGCGAGAAAAAAAGCAGCAACAAAAAAAGTGGTAGAGAAGGAGAGACAAATAAAAGAGAGGGAAAGAGAGGAATGGAGCAGGAAAAAAGAGTGTGGATAAGGAGAAGGATGAGAAAATGAATGCGCGGGGGTGTAAAGAGAAAAGGGATGAAGCTCATGGAAAAGGCAGCAGAACTAAAAAAAGGCAAATCTGCCACGGTGACAGAGACACTAAAATAGTTCACAGCGTTGAGAGTTATTGAGAGTTATTGAGCTACAACTACCCGATCCACCAATGTCATTGCAACACCTAGCACAAAGGCTAAACATCACAAACAGTTTTCAAGAGCAGACCATGTCCACACACACATTAATAATAAGATAAATAGAAAAATGAATAAATGAATCTGAACCTAATTGGTATTCTTACGGTATATTATGTATGAGTCTGTCTGACAAGGTAGTAAACTAATCGTGACGATTTTATTCCTTTTCAAACTCTTAAATAATTATCGTTGTTGTTTGAGTTCCTTCGAGGCTGAGGTCCTACAGCCTGTTTCTCGCCAGACCCTGGTGTATTTCGGTAACACTTTCTATGAAGCCCATATCTATAGCGTATTATGAGCACATTTATAACATCTTATAATGCACATCATAATCATAGTGCATTATGACTACACTCATAACGCTTCATGATGGAGTATATCAACAGTCAACAGTCA
>NC_085875.1:14690381-14695381 GCF_034702125.1 Engraulis encrasicolus
GAGCATCTAGAATTACATACACTATAGATATAATATATAGTAATAATATAATGCAGTTAGTAATATAATATGAAAGCCATTGGGCACAGACCTGCACAGCAGAATATATCACATAGAATTACATACACTATAGATCAGTGTTTCTCAAACTTTTTCAGACCGAGGACCACTTTGTTCCACCCCAAAAATTATCGGGGACCACCTGTCAACTGAATTGGCAGTTGATGGATGCTAATTTGACACTGCTGATTTGTATGCAGATCACTTACTTTTTATTCACATTATAAGCCTGTCTTATTGTGCTGAAAACATGAAAATGTTACAAATATAGCCTACTGCTAGCTTATGTTGGAAAAGTAGAAATCCCCTCGCGGACCACCTGAGCTCTGTCACGGACCACTAGTGGTCCCCGGACCACACTTTGAGAATCACTGCTATAGATATAATAAGAGGCCACACACTCAGACCTGCACAGCAGAATAGAGCATCTTACATACACTACAGATGCTATACACTGTGTGCCGAATTATTAGGCAAACATGTTTTTTGACCATATTGTCCATTATATGCATATTTTCCGCCACCAACCTCTATGGACATGAACACCTATTGGATTTAAGCATTCCAGGTCATGCATATTGGTATAATAAGAGACAGTGTGATCAGAGGGGCCCAATACCCTATATCAGGGCAAAATTAGTGTGCATAATTATTAGGCAACTTTGTTTTCCTCTGGGAAAATAGGCCACAAAGGAGATCTAACAAACTCTGAAAAGTCTGTAAACAATTTTGAAGTCTTCCAGAGGGATGTGGCTCTCTTGAAATTGCCCAGATATTGGTCATATCCGTCTAATGCACCGTTATGAAGTCATCAGTGTCACATGCATTGTGCTCACAAAGTAACTGCCGGATTGAGAAGAATTGAAGGTCAAATTATCACAAAATGATTACCCTGCAGCAGGGCCGCGTTATCCTATGGTGCAACCGGTGCTGCAGCACCGGGCCCCGCCACTAGAGGGGGCCCCGGGCGTCGTGAGATCAGAAAGATTGGAAAATATGAAACGATATTTTGAGACAATCAATTGTACTTTTGACGCATTTCGCCATCCGTAGGCAAGCAGAGGCGCATATGCATATCTTGTCACTAGGCTAGACAGGCAGCTAGGGCCCCCCAAGACTGTAGCTGGAGAACAGTAGTGGCGATTTGTTACAAGTGTTCTTTCTTTTTAATTTTCGCTTGGCCCCCCTACTGAGCCTAGAATCGCCTCTGCATGCACGCAGGAATCGGAGGTCGGAACTTATCATTTCAGTCAGATGCTTCTGGTTGTGTGCCACCAGTGAAAACGGTGGTCAATAATTTTATAGTTTGATGATGGGCTACTGTCTAAAAAAGATGTGAAACTCGGCGTCAGCACTTGCTTCAGATTGTACGGATAAACTTCAGCCTGGCATGGATTAACGCATTGAAGAGAAGGTTGGCAACGTTATCCATTTTTGTAATGTCAGTGTTATAATCGCCTTTTGTAATAATTGTTGCATAGCGATCATGGACTTGTGCAATCATGTAGGCCTAAGCTAAGCAAACAGAGCACAGCACACCAACCTAACTTTATCTTATTCTATTGTTAAAACATGGGGAAATAAATCACGCACCCAACTGCATTCGCGAAACAAAAGTCTTGCATGGCGCGGCGAGGACCACTTCTGAGGTGTTTTTTAAAAAGTGTTCACAATAATGCTACGTAGCAAGTGCACCAACCAGCACTCAAAGATCTGACAGGCTGACAACAACAGGGCAATCCAATCTAGCAAACACTAAAATGATATAGGCTAGTCACATTTTTCTAAAGCAATGTTATGGCCATTTCCCTAAAGCACTGTAATAGGTCTAATGTCGATGCTCTGTCAGCGTATATCTTTGCGTTCGGCTTTGTGTTCAGTTAAAACATGCCTGGGTACCACTCGCGGATTGTTCAGTTAGCAAGTGGCTCTTAACTGGGAGGGGAAAAAAACTTGCGTGATACATCCACATCCACATCTTAACATTTGGCCTACGAGTTTGCACTGTAATCTACTGTAATGATTGCACACTATTGCGTTGTAATGCACCATCTAGATGAAAACCGCTGACTTCTTAAGCCTATATGGTACATTTTGAGGGGATTTCGTGACAACTTCACTTTGCTGTGTTTCGCTGCTAAGGGGATTCCCCTACCTCGCGTCAAGCGACAGCTGAGTAGGTATACTTTCCTTTGACAGACAGCCAGTCTTTCCAAGGCCATTGGAAGTTACATTAATTAACACGTGTTTCCCACAACGAGTTCGATTCGACAAATTGGTCGGCAGCAACGTAGCAAAAATAAGAGACTTTTGGTTGTGCTTCTGTTTGGTAGTTCTAGCTGAGCCGACGTTTACTCTGCTAAACGGTAGTGCACAGAATCTCCTCCCTGTCAGCTGGCTAGCCTTCCAATGGCTTGCGTTGCGACTGGTGAACTCAGCAGGGGGTTCCGCGCACCCTTTTTTGTGTTGGAGTAGAACGTGTTGCCTGCGTTGTTTCATGCGTTTTAAATAGGCTATGGCTCATTATAATGTGGTGTAGGGGCCCCGGATTGCGTCTGCACCGGGCCCCGGCGAGGGCTAACGCGGCCCTGCCCTGCAGTGCTGTTATATCCCAGAACTGAAACCTACACCGTGTGTCCACAAAAACATTGTATTCAGCACTCAGAGACATGACCAAGGTAAAACAGGTTGAAACCTGAAGACCACTCAACAAGAAATGCAGTTAAGACTGGGTCAAGAAAGGTCTTTAGACAATTTTGTCAATGGTTTTATGAACTTGTGAAAGTGACTATTAATGTACCAGATCGATGAGCCCATGGCTAGATCGGTAATGTGCACACTCAGATGAGTTCCTGAGTTCTACTCAAATGCCAGCAGAATACTGCATAAATACCATTGTCTTCTTGAAAGTTGCAAACTTTTCCCTCACAGATCCAGCTATGGGCTCATCCACCCTGTCTGTCAATAGTCCCTTTCACCAGTCCATAATACCTTTAAAAACTCTGTCCTAGGGTATTTCTTGACCCAGTCTTGACTTAATTAACTTGTTAAATGGTTGTCTGGTGTCATCCCTTCTTACCTTTGCTATGTCTCTGAGTGCTCAACAACCTGTTCTTCTGGACACCTGATGTAAGTTTGCATTCTGGAATATGATAGCACTGCAGGGTAATAATTTTCTTAAATTCTTCACATTTTTGGTAGTGACATTTCATGTGAGACTGATGACTTTGCAACGGTGCATTTGATACTTCTGTGCTAACGTTACCAACGTCTTGCCAATTTCAAGAGAGCCACATCCCTCTGGAAGACTTCAAAATTGTTTATAGACTTTTCAGAGTTTGTTAGATCTATTTTGTGGCCCATTTTCCCAGGAGAAAGCAAAGTTGCCTAATAATTATGCACACCGGATATTGGGTGTTGGGCTCCTTTGATCACACCCCCATCTTATTATACACATATGCAGGTTTAATCCAATAGGTTTTCATGTTCATAAAGGTTGGTGGCAGAAAATATGCATAAAATGGACAATATAGTCAAAAAACATGTTTGCCTAATAATTCGGCACACAGTGTAGATATAACATATATGAATCAATTATAATAATATACTAATTATACTGTAATATAATATACTAAATACTAATAATATAATATACTGTAGTTAGTGATATAATATGATAGCCATTGGGCTGGCTGAAGGAGCTCCACGCCACACGCACAGACTTGCACAGCAGAATATATCACATAGAATTACACACACTATAGAGTAGATATAATAAGAGTATAAACATTAGTGATAGAGTTAGTGATATAATATGAAAGCCATCAGGGTGGCTGCAGGAACTCCATGTCACTTGCACAAACCTGTATAAAATAATATTAGGTATAAGGTAATAATTAATATAATATATGTAAGTATATCAAATAGAGATATAACCTAAAGGTGCGTACAGATCTGGAGATACAAATATATAATGTACTTTCTGTATAATATAATATATAGAATATAATAGACTCTATAGATATAATATAACATTTCTATCTAGATATAATATAAAGCCATTGAGTGGAGCAGTGTTCACGCTAGAATTCTTACTGGGCGGACAAGTGGCCGGCTGCATTGTAGAATACCGGACATTTAGAATATCTAACGGACCTTCCCTCATATAGCCAAACACACACTCCCTAATGGGTCAAAGTGGGTAGTAAATTGGTCTTTTCTACCAGCAAAACTTAAATTTCACTAGCATTTGGCCAGTTGACTGGTGTTAAAAAGCCAGCTGCTTGTATGCACGGGGAGCAAACGCGCGCTCTCTTTCACACACCCGAGAGCTCGAACGAACTGAAAGGGGGAAAAAGCAGCCAGCCAAAGTGCTGCGCGCATGCCTATCTAGCCAAGTTATCGACTGAAAACATTGTGTTTTATTAGCAAACCCGAAGAGGTTTCCCTACTCAAATTGGGTAACAATGTGATGACTGTTAAATGGTTGTGCAGTAACGGTAACTACTGAAATTTAGCTACTGAAATTTGAACTGTGTTGCGTTGTGTTCCTGCGCTCTCAAAAGTAATGGAATTGACACGTTCCGTACGATGCTCTATATATGTGGGCGTGTGAGTTAGGCTACATCCACTAGTCATTTTGGCCGGTGATGAAAAAAGTGATAAAGCTCTGCATGCATGGGGGACTTCTCATGAGCACATCGTTCTCTGAAATGTTTAATTTGACCCTTGACTGTAGCCTATGCGAGGAGATCCACCACCATTTTTCAGCAGAGGTAAAAGTGAAAGTGATTCGATGCTGCGATGCTACGCATGACATCGCATTGAGTCCCAGGGTTGACTTCGCAACTGGGCATGAAACGGTTTTGCAAGTGCAGTGCCCTTTGTGTTCACTGATAAAATACAAAAAAACTGAATTGTTCCTCGACATCAGCCAGCGT
>NC_085875.1:14732881-14740381 GCF_034702125.1 Engraulis encrasicolus
TGTAGATATTGTCAAGGTAGTAGCTTCACAAAACACATTCTGCAGACCTTTCAAGAATACATGAAGGGCTTTGGACACTTCGGTTTATGTGTGGATACCCTCAACATATTACGAGGTAAGTGTGACGTTGTTTTGAGCTGTGCAAGACGTTAAAATGTTGTGTTTTTGAAATGTGTGTAACCGCCGAGAAACGATGCCCGCAATCTTTCATATTGCATAGCTGATATGGCTAACGAGGCTAACGTGATATTATCAAACTTTCTCAAAACGCATCCTTTTGCCTTGATTTTGCTCTAGAGTGACTGTATTTCATCCCAAACATGCAAAAATGAGGCAAACTTGTTCCAACTCCGGATAAATCCTTTAATGCAATGCTAACTACATGCAAGGGTGATAGGAACACTCACACGTCACACAGCAACACTCAAGCATGTCACATGTATTGGGACACCGCTACGGTATATTTGCCAATCTCAACACCACATCAAGGTCTTCAATGCCAAGCTAACTAATGTACATTCAAGAGTTACAGGAACACTCACACATGCCACATGTATTTGGACACCTTGGGTACATCCCAATATGTGACCTTGCCTCCTCCACTTGCCTCCTCCACTTGCTTCTCGTCATGATGACATCACTGACAACAGCATTATATTTCAATATCTTGCAAAAGCTCAATTGTAAAGTCTTTTTCTCATTTGCAATTGGGATGGTGAATGAAAAACAGTTCCTCAAAAGTTGTTGTGGCGAGGTTGACAGCTGGGAAACTTTATAGTTTTCTCCAGAGAGGAGGGGCCAGGAGGCGGGACGAGGAGACAAGCACAAGTGGAGGAGGCAAGGACACATATTGGGATGCACCCCTTACCACCATATCAAGGTCTTCAGTGCAATGCTAACTACATGCCAGGGTGATAGCAACACTCACACGTCACACAGCATTATACTCACGTATGTCACATGTATTGGAACTCCACTACTATGTTATACGCGCCAACCTCACCACCATATTAAGGTCTTCAGTGCAACACTAGCTAACTACATGGAGAGCAGAGTTGCAGGAACACTCACACATGTCACATGTTCATATGGCACTTGAAATACTGTATGTGCCATGTTCTACGTCCTATGTGGAGACACTGTTGTTGTATGTCTCATGTACCTTTGTTGTAGTCTATTTTGTGTTGTTATCTTCCTATGTAGGCCTACTGTCTTTTTTGCTTTGTTTGTTTATTGCTGTTTAGTTAATCAATAGTTGTCTGCTTTCTTTTTGTATTATTATTACTTTTTGTTTGTTTGTTTGTTTTTTTTGGGATTCAATGATCCCCGAAGAAAATAATTCGTTCTTTTCTTCCTTTTACATATATGGTGTCTTGTATGTTGATGTATTGTTTGTTTTAATGTTCTGTGTGGACCCCAGGAAGAGTGGCTGATATGTTTTATCAGCTAATGGGGATCCTAATAAAATATCAAATATCGAATGTACCTTAACCACAAAATATTATATATACAGTGTAGTATAGGCTATATGGCAGATAGTACTCAAAATAGTACAACTGGATGGTCTATCCTTACATGAATGTCTTCAGTGCAACACAATGCAACACTAAGAACTTCCACGAAGACTTACGCATCTCACACATGTTTGGAATGGAGCCACAGATTTTGTGACATGTTTTTTTTTTTCTACAAGACCATGCTTGCTCCTTGCAAGGTCCATGTCAAAACATCTCGGAAGTCCCATGGAAGTGGTATGGTATGTAGATGGAATGGGAAAAAGTAACGCTTTTAAAACGTTTTTTGGGGGGGACTTTTGTTCTTTATTTAGGATAGGACAGAAAAACGAGACAAAGGAAAATGAGTGGGGAGAGAGAGACGGGGAAGGACTGGCAAATGACCCAGGCTGGAATCGAACCCGGGTCGCCAGCATAGTAACCTAGTGCCCTATCGTTAGGCCATGGTAGGGCCCTAAATGTCTACGTTCTAATCACATGATGAAGCATTCACCCTCACAACTGAGGCTGAACATACAGAGGCGCATCTTGCCACCAGGGTAAGGCAGGCAACCGCTTGGGGCCCCCAAGCCCCTAGATAGTGAATAACAGCCCATACTGTACTACAGTAGTGGTGATTTTGGTTCAAATGTTCATTCTTTTTTGCATTTTCGCTTGGGGCCCCACCTCACTCTAAAATCGCCTCTGTGAATATGTGCAGTAAGTGAACTCTGAGCTCCAATCTGAAGTAGAAGTAAACAAGGTGAAGAAGTAAACAAGTAAACACTAAAGAGGTGGTGTGGTGCTAATGTTAATCTGGAGGGCTCCTGTCAGGCTGCAGCCTGCTCCTGCAGGGGCCTCCCAGCTGCACACCTGGTATGCCAGACACAGAGATGAAGGGATGCAGCACTAGGATCACACACTCCTCTCAGGCAGCATCCACAGCAGGACACACACACACACACACACACACACACACACACACACACACACACACACACACACACACACACACACACACACACACACATACGAGCACACACACACACGCACACACACACACACACACATAAAAACGCACACACAGACACACAGACACGCGCATACCAAACTTGTCAAAGGCTGTATCCACAGCATCAAACTGACACAGACACAGACACAGACACACACAGACACACGCACGCACACACACACACACACACACACACACACACACACACACACACACACACACACACACACACACACACACACACACACACACACACACACACACACACACACACGTGGTGCGGTGTCTCGGGCAGCATCCACAGTGGGGCCCCAGGAAGTCTGGTCGCTTCTCTATGATATCCTCTGAGCCACATGCGGTGAACATATGGCGACACACACGCGTCTAATATCATCACACGCCGCAACAATGTGATTAGCCACACGCCAGCTAATCACATAGCGTCGCATGACTTTACAGTGGAGATAAACATAATTACAAACACTCTCACACACTAGGACACATACAGTAGCGTCGCATGACTTTACAGTGGAGATAAACAGTGCATTGCAATATGCGACCTTGCCTCCTCCACTTGCGCTTGTCTCCTCGTCCCGCCTCCTGGCCCCTCCTCCGTGGAGAAAACGATAAAGTTTCCCAGCTGTCAGACTAGCCACAACAATTTTTGAGGGACTGTTTTTCATTCACCATCCCAATTGCAAATGAGAAATAGACTCTACAATTGAGCTTTTGCAAGATGTTGAAATATGATGCTGTTGTCAGTGATGTCATCATGACATATTACTTCCTGGTACGAGGAGAGAAGCAAGTGGAGGAGACAAGTGGAGGAGGCAAGGTCGCATATTGCAACGCACTCAAACATAATTACAAACACTCTCACACGCTAGGACACATACTGTAGCGTGGCATGACTTTACAGTAGAGATACACATGATTATGAACGCATGTATACCCTTACTCAGGAGTCTAGTCCTAAGAGCGATAGCTAACACATAGTCACTACTTGTCATGCCTTTACAGTACAGTGACCTGCATTGAGATATACACATTATGGCACATACTGTAATTATCAACATAAACCCCGTCGAAAACTCCTTAGACTACTAAGAACAAGATATCACAGCAATCAGCAGGAGGGCAAAGACTGATACATTATGCATTTTGTATGCTTTTTTATTAGGTGCTACAGAGCACACATTACAAGGAAAAACATCTGCAAGCATTCATTCATGCCCAACGCAATCTCCATGGTTAACAAGCAATGGAAAAGCTAGGCTGTTGTAACAACAACAAGGGACTGGATCTGGTACCTGACCTGTACTGTATGTGGTGTGTGTGCTGGGAGGGGTGGCTGGAGGGAGGGGATATGTGCAATGTTTTTATGTGTATTTATGTTTTTTAGAGTGTGAGTGTTTTAATGGAGTGAATGAACATTTATGTTTTTATGGTGAGACGAAAGATACATTTCATGCTTGCATGACAAATAAAGTATATTCTATTCTATTCTATTCTATTCTATTCTCATGGTTTATCCTGTCCTTGCCCTCGCCACTGACTGGCATTCTCCACAGGGCATTCTACTTGGGTGGGATTTGGTTGGGGTTCGAACTTCCATCCTAAAATCCCAAAACCAACTCGCCTGACCACCATATTTGTATACTGGTATTGGTACTGGTATACTGGTACACCTTCTGGTGTGTGTTGTGTACCTTCTGGTGTGTTTGCAGGGTAACCCGTTCACCCCTCAAGCTGCACTGCATCCATCCTCTGCCCATATTCAATACATGTATGTACACACACACACACTGAATTAACAGTCATTAGGCTGGTGGGACTGCAAGATCAGTTGGTGATGCAACTGCTCTTGCTGCCTACTATCCCTCTAACTCAGGGGTGGGGCACCTATTTCTGGAGGGCCGTTTGCGGCCCTTGAAGCCGTTTTATCCGGCCCCCGAGACAATTTTAATGTTATGCAGCTTCACATGAAATATGTCATATTTTGTAAAGGAATCTTAGAAATTCCATTTGCAATACAATTAAGTTATATTGACGGGACCTAGAGAAGGTGGGGTCTGTTTTAAAGGTGGCTGCCTTCAATATAGGCCTAAAGTGAAGGGGGAAATCCTGGTTTGTGTTCATAGCACGGCCCTCTGAGGACTTTTACGGCCCTCGGAGTAATTTGAAGTGGCCCCTCAAATGAAAAAGGTTCCCCACCCCTGTTCTAACTAATATTACTAATGCTCCCAACTCCCCAACACCCCATCTCCCAAATTCTCCCACATTTTTTTTCAAGGCCGCATCTCCCACGTATCTGCAGTGAATCAGGTCCCAGTAGTTGTGGTGGCATCGGTCCATTCGGGCCTTGGCCTTGAGGGGTCGGGTGGTGATGCCGATCTTACCTGCTACCCCCCCCCACCCAATACATAGATACTGCTGCACCTGTCATGTATACACCCCACCTCATCTCCCACGTACATGCATAGATACTGCTGCACCTGTCATGTATACACCCCACCTCATCTCCCACATACCTGCAGTGAATCCGGTCCCAGTACGGTGACGTGTGGCGGCATCAGTCCGGCGGGTCTTGATGGTCGGGTGGTGACGCCGGCCCATTCGCTGCCGGTGCTGCCCGCGTCCCTGGTGTGGGCCACCAGCCGGTACTCGTAGCGGGTCCAGGGGCTCAGCGCCGGTGACCCAGACCCGTCCAGGAAGCTGAGGGGGTCCTGGGGGCTCAGCTGGGCCACCGTTGACACCTGCTGGGTGCTGCCCACGCGCCTCTCCAGCGTGTAGCCGTCCAGCTCGCCGTTGGGGCGTCCTGTCGAGGTCAAAGGACAGATTTGGTGAGCGCATTGGATATCTTTTTTCCAGTTAATGCAGTCTTAACCAGTTGAGACGTGGCCATTGTTATGAATTTGCTGTTACCAGAATGGCACCGACAAAGTCATGATGTTTTACTAAAGGCACTGTGTAATAGTGTAACACTGCAGCTATTTGTAGCCCCTTATGCACACCGTACCTCCTGTGGCACGCTGTAATAGACATTGAAAGTTAACTACTATAGTACTACACTACTATGACAGTACGCAGGGCCTTTAGTAATACATTACGACTTGGTCATTGCCATTATGGTAACAGCTAATTTATAATCCCGTGTGTTAAGGGGTTAATGACTATTACAGCGTTCCACAGGTGGAATGGAGTGCATTATGGGGCTACAAGAATAACCAGATGCACCCCTTTCAGTTGAGATTGTATGGCCCTCAATATATATATAAAGTCAGCTTTATTGTCATAGGTAAGACAGGAAGCACAGGCACAGCATACTGCAGACGTGGGCAAACTCAGGCCCGGGGGCCACATGCGGCCCGCTGAGCCATTTCATGGCTCACACTTTTTTTTTCACACTTAAGATCACCAAGTACATACAGGTAGGCTCCATCTAAATACATGGCAAAGCTGACAAGTTGTCAGTGCATACCCTATTATTTATTTTTCAGACAGGCAAGTTGGCTGCCACATACAGTATGGCCCTTCGGTAAACATTCTACACTCAATATGGCCCTCGGGCCAAAATAATTGCCCACCCCTGGCATACTGTATAGTGTGTTGTAGCCTTTCCTATTCCTAATTTATCCTGTACAAAGGCAAAACACAATGGACAAACCTGGTGGAGCCCAGGACAAGACCACCGAGGTGGGGGTGTCCGAGTAGAGCTGGGGGGGAGAGACATCCTCGGGGGGTGCAGGAGGGGTGCGGAAGGCGAGAGATGGGGGAGAGAGAGTGCACCCCGCATCTGTGCAAGCCTCCACCTGTAGGTTGCATTTAAAATAAATTTTCACTTATAGCCATTATATACAATTAAATATTTTACCACAGACATTTTGCATGTAAAACACAACAGAAAGGAAACTTACTAACTGAAACAAAATAAACTAAGCAATGAAACTAAACTAAAAGTCCAAATAATTATTAATTAATGAATTTACTCAATAAATACATAAAAAAAGAAACATAAAAAAACAATGGCAGTAAAATCCAAATAGAAAAACTGACTAAAGCAGACCAATTCACTTCAATAATAACAACAGAGAAACTAAAGCCGATCATCTACCTCAGTGGTTCTCAAAGTGTGGTCCGGGGACCACTAGTGGTCCGCGACAGAGCTCAGGTGGTCCGCGAGGGGATTGCTACTTGTCCAAAGACAAGCTAGAAGTAGGCTATATTCATGACATTATTGCAAAGCTAAATATAGCTAGAGTTATATTTTCACCAAAATAAGACAGGCCTGTAAATGTGAATTACTTTGTAAAAAGTAAGGGATCTGCATTGAAATTTAGCACCCCTCAACTGTCAATCCAGTTGACAGGTGGTCCCTGAACATTTTCGGGGGCACAAAGTGGTCCTCGGTCAGAAAAAGTTTGGGAAACGCTGATCTACCTGTAGGGTGTAGTTGCTGTAGGGCCTCAGAGGGGTGACTGTGAAGGTGGTAGTGTTTCCTGGCAGCGTGGCGAGCAGCTGGGTGCCGTGGTAGAGCTTGTAGTGGCGGAGGGGGCCGTTGGGCTGGGAGGGGGGTACCCAGGACAGTGTGGCACTGCTGGGAAGGACGGCAGACACTGAGGGGGGGTCCACTGCTCCTGGACCTGGGGGAGGAAGGAGAGAGAGCACACACACACACACACACACACACACACACACACACACACACACACACACACACACACACACACACACACACACACACACACACACACACAGGGACAATGTATGAGAATTAATGGGTGTACATGGACACACACCTGCACGCACACACGAACACATACATGTACGCATGCACACACACACACACACACACACACACACACACACACACACACACACACACACACACACACACACACACACACACACACACACACACACACACACACACACACACACACACACGCACACACACATTTTTGTCTGGCGAATTGGTCTGGCACGGAACCATAG
>NC_085875.1:14772881-14775381 GCF_034702125.1 Engraulis encrasicolus
AGATACATGGATTGATTAAGGTGTTGTGGTGGAACTTCTGAGGTCCTCAGTTAGCACAACACCATAAAAATGGCTGAAATGTCAACGGTGTTACCGTCAATGGTGTTACAATTAAGTATGACAGTCAGGGTTGCCAGATGAGGCTGATGATTCAGCCCAAAAAATGATCAAAATCCGGCCTAAAAACCCACCCAATTCTATTGATTTATATGGCAGTGGGAAGGTTTTTCTGACAGATGCCATTTTTACCCGCACACGGCCATCCTAAGCAGCCCAATTGGGCGGGAACCAGCCCAATCTGGCAACACTGATGACAGTTGAGGAGGAGTATGTTTTTGCCAATTTATATCCATATTGACAGACAAACAAACAAAATAAATTTGTGTTCTAGGGAGATGGGTTTGTCTGCTCTGTTTTTTTCTCCTAAAAAAGTGCCGACTTGTTCCCCTGCACTGTTGACCGTAACACAGTTGAGTAACACGGTTGACTGTTTTGAAAGTGTTTTTGTGCTATTGATCCCTTTTGTGTTGGAAAAATCCTATGAACATACACTAGGGATTATCTCTGGAGAAGGAAGTCTTGTGTAAGGAGGGTGACTATATTCAAATCAGACGTTACAGGGATTTATGATGAAAAATGTGTCAGTCTGTATCACAGTGACTCATAAAATCCTACTTATGAAGCTCAACAATCACAGTTTCTATATCAGTTACACAGATTAATGACAACATTACTGTTAAGGGACATAAGCACTTGCAAACATATATTGTTTCAACTCTGTAGTATTTTTATATATGTTTGAAATGACATAGTATTTGTCCATAACACTGTTGACAAAATAATTAAGCAAATGTTCGCTTTCATTAGAGTATTTATCAAATGATTTAAGATTAAGCTTGACAATTTGTTTGTTTGGAAACTTAAATATATACACTATGTAAACATCTAGGTCATTTAGTTGAAAAAAAATACTGATAATTGATATTTTGCTTTTGCCAAAAGCGTAGGGGAATCGTAGAATCACTCATATCTGAACCAGAAGGGGGAAAAATCCCCCCCATCCCCCCCTACAAATCGCACCCTGGCTGTAACCAAGAGGTGTCCCCACATTCATCAAGCAGGCTAGGTTAACAAACCTGACAGGAATCTTCCAGGCAAATACAGAAAAAAGCACTAGAGATGTTTAAACTGTGCTGGTTGGTCTGGGCAACAAAAAAACCCCCCAAAAAACAGCTACTGACACATATTAGATAGGCTGCGATTATAAATCTCTTGGGCTGAACTCAGCGCCCATCATTACCAAACACTGCTGCGGTTATTAGCTCATCTCGGATGACATTTCATTGACATTTCATTCTCAGCGAGACGGATACTTGGAGACCTCCACTAAGGGCAAACGCTGTATGCCACATCACACAGCACACACACACACACAGAGCACACACACACACACACACACACACACACACACACACACACACACACACACACACTCACTCATGCACACACCCACACACACACACACACACACACACACACTCACACACACACACACACACACACACACACACACTCATACACACACAAACACACACACACACTCATGCACACGCGCACCCACGCACACGCGCACACACACATACACACACACACACACACACACACACACACACACACACACACACACACACAAGCGCGCACACACACACTCACACACGCGCACGCACGCATGCACGCACACATGCACGGACACACACACACACACACACACAGACACACACACACACACACACACACACACACACACACACACACACACACACACACACACACACACACACACACACACACACACACACACACACACACACACACACACACACACTCACACACACACACACACACACACACACACCAACCATGTTGTCCATGGCCTGCATCAGTGAAATCTCCACTTGCCCAATCCCATGACACAGCAGTGAGGTGATAGATGGTATACAGTGCTGCGCATTGCAGTGCACTGCTGGCAATGTTGTCCATGGACATGGTAGTGCAATCCCAACCTGCACAATCAAAATGCAGTGCAGTAATAGTAGACACTGCTCACTACTTTGCAGTGGACTGGCAATAGAGTTTGAAAAGTCCCGCCCCTTAGTTCCGCGTTTCACGGGACCTAAGCTGACCATCTAACAACATGGTAGCGAGTAAATATCTTCTGATCTCAGTCATGATATGCGCTGGGCTACAAATATGCTGTTTAAGAGGCTAGATAAAGATTATTCATGCAGAAGTATCAATGTTTTGTTCCGAGGCCATCGGCATGAAAAATGTGAAGAAACACAGCTTTCTATAAACTTTGGGGGTTCGTACGAAAAATTAAGCAAAAATATCAGAAACAACATATATGGAGCTCGTGGCACAACTCGAAGGGGATCGAAATATCATTTTAATACCGCCATTGGATTACATGCTACGATTTTCGGCTAAAAACGCCGTTGAG
>NC_085875.1:14782881-14787881 GCF_034702125.1 Engraulis encrasicolus
AACTACGAGAAGCCGAAAAGATCCACAGGGGTAGTGCGAGGGAAAAGTCAGCTCTTTAAAATTTATACTCTTTTGGTGCCTTTGTTTTGAACTTGAACAATTTCCGCAGAACTTCCAACTTCTCGATTTGTTTCTTCTCCACTCCGCCCCTCTCTCCCCAGTTTGTTCATGGGTTCTTCTCTCACTCCATCTCTTATTCTCTCACTCCGTCTCTTATTCTCTCACTCCATGTCTTTTTTATTTTTTATTTTTTTTTATTGGATCTCACTCCATGTCTTAACCCTATTCAGACTGGGCTTTTTTGGCATTCCTGGGCCTGGGGGGGGGCTCTTTTGACCCCCCCCTCATAACTCATGAACGGAATACAGTATGACTACGAAACTTGGGGGAGTTGATATACATCTATCTGGTATTTTGACGTCATTATGACATCATTATCTTAATATGCCCAAAATCTCGCCATAATGCATTTTCCAACAAATTTAGGTAATGCACTTAAATTTGAATGATTTTATGCTTCAAACCACTTAAATGCACACAAAGTTATCTGATGCTAATGGAAATAACAAAAAAATATGAAAATATATGGCGTCATAGATATGGTTAAGTGATTTTTGGTCAGACATACCTGTCAGAAAACCGTTGCCATGGCAACAGAAAAAATGATAAACCTAATCTTTCGGTACCTAACTGTAGCCAACTAAATGTTAGGAAAAGTCACAAAGTTTCGTAGTCATAGCTTAAGTCGTTAAGGAATTATACAACATCAAAGTTGGTGTGGGCACTTCTAGCCCTCCCCCCAGTCTGGATAGGGTTAACCCTCACCCTCTCTCGCTATCATTCTCCCCCCTTGTCTATAATCATATACTCTTTTCTCTCTTTTCATCTCAATACATCTGCTGATCTTAAGTGGACCTCTCTCTCTCTCTCTCTCTCTCTCTCTCTCTCTCTCTCTCTCTCTCTCTCTCTCTCTCTCTCTCTCTCTCTCTCTCTCTCAATCAATCACTCAAATTGTGCTTTATTGGCATGAATGAGGAAATTAATGTTGGTTGCCAAAGCCAGGTACATATGTGAGAAAAAATCAAATAAAGACAGGCTAACAGTCTCTCTCTCTGTCCCTCTCTACACTTAACCTCCTTCTCTCAAATCATATCCTCTTTTCTCTCTCTTCCTCTCAATTCATCTGCAATGGAGCAGGGAAGTTTCTCTCTCCATCACATTATTCCATTCTTTCTCTCTCTTTATCCCCTTCTCTCCTCTGTCATCTTCTTCTCCCTCCTCTTCAGTGTCCCTTTAAAAGGCAGGTCAGGTCATTAAGATGCAGCATCCTCTAAAGGCCCACGCGAGTCACTAATGACATTCACAGTCATGGGCCTATTGTGTCTGATCAATCAGTAAACCAGAAACGCACGCACAAACGCACGCACAAACGCACGCACGCATGCACGCACAAACACACACACACACAAACACACACACATAAAGACAAGGACATAGCCTCTTCTTACTTAATCAGTAATACAGCACATAGTATTAATGTCTAATGCAAGTCAGCCAGTCTAATGCCCATTCATTTTAATACTCATCATCATACGCACAGACAGACAGACAGCTGTAAAGTATGAGGTGTGACGTCCCCCTGTGCCCCCTTCAGGCCATGCCGTGTCACTGTACTGCAGAGCAGTGCTATGACCTGATTAGTGGTAATCTAATTGTGTGGTGATCTCCACCTGTGTCCAGCTGGAGGCTATGAAAGCAGTCCTTTCCAGTGTTGCCGGATGTGTCTGACCAAATCCCGCCCAAAAGCTTCTCAAAAACCGCCAAAATGCGCTAAATTCCGCCCGAAATATAAATCACATTGACTTCTATGGGCCCAAAATGGCTGAAAAAAAACGCCAAATAGTCAATTTTTCCCTTTTTTTACCCGCAGACGCTCATCCCAAGTACAGGGCTCCCACACCTTTTTCATGAACAAATTCAAGCACTTTTCAAGCACCTTCAAGCACCAAATTCTCAGTTTTCCAGCACCTTTAATAGGTCGCGGGAAGGGGGTGTGGGGATCCTCCCCCGGAAAAATGTTTGGTTTTAAGATACAATTTCCTGCATTCTAATCAATTTTAGGGTATCGAATGCCAAATCCCATCTGACATCTCACTTCCTCAGATTTTTGATGTACCTGAACATTTTCTTTCTATTATTTGGCTTACTCAGTTTGACTTGACAGAAATTTCAAGCATTTTCAAGCACTTCACCAAAAATTCAAGCATTTTCAAAACCTTGAAAACACTGAAATCCAAGCACCAGTGTGAACCCTGCAATTAGCCCAATCTGGCAACACTGGTCCTTTCCTCTCTCTCTTTAGGCACTCTGACCTCAGCGCACCACAGGCTCTTGAGTGCGTTACAATATGCGACCTTGCCTCCTCCACTTGTGCTTGTTTCCTCGTACCAGGAAGTAATATGTCATGATGACATCGCTGACAACAGCATTATATTTTAATATCTTGCAAAAGCTCAGTTGTAAAATCTTTTTCGCATTTGCAATTGGGATGGAGGATGAAAAACAGTCTCTCAAAAGTTGTTGTGGCTAGGCTGACAGCTGGTTAACTTTATCCACGGAGGAGGGGCCAGGAGGCGGGGCGAGGCCACAAGCACAAGTGGAGGACGCAAGGTCGCATATTGTAAAGCACCCCTTGTCTAGTTCTCCCTCCTCTTTACGCCCCACTCTTTTGTCTTTCTTTGCAACTAACACACTGATACTGACTGCATATATGGTAAAACTTTACTGTACCGATCGCTAATAAGGTGGTCATTTCGGGTTCATTTCATAGTTATTTCATAGTTATTTGTTTGTTTTTAGTAACAACAGCAAAATAACCATACAGTTTCCAGTGCAATTACGCTATAATTTCTAGTTAATGAAAGCAAAATAACCATGCGGTTTCCAGTGCAATTGCGCTATAGCTTCTAGTTAATTAGGCCTAAACGTAGCAATGGAAGCAGCTAGTGTCAGTGGGTATAATTATGGTAGGTAATTGTGGTAGGTATGCCAATAACTTAACTGCAATACCACTTTATTAGCGATCCGTAAAGTAAAGTGTTACCGCATATATTGCACACATCATGCCTGATGTCAAAATGTTTGTGCACACAAAAGGATTCATTCATTTTCAGAAAAAAAAACAACTGACAAGAAAAAATGTGATTAGGAAAATCTGCAAAGCCCTCTCAATAAACTAGCTAGCGGTACAAGCCCACCCGATCATGAATGTGTCCAATATTTAGCGGCGCTAAAGAAAAAGCCAATGTTAGCCCCCAGTGTCTCCTGGTGTTAACACACACTAATGCCTGATCCCCAGTCCGGTGTAATGTGTGTAAGTGTGCGGCCAGAAATCTATGTCCCGGCTGCTTTACTGCAAATCAATACTCTACTTGTTTTATTTCCTGCGGTGGTTGTTAGCAGTCTGGAAATAATAATAATAAAAAAACACACACACACACACACACACACACACACACACACACACACACACACACACACACACACACACACACACACACACACACACACACACACACACACTGAGTGTTTGTACATTTTGGCACTAGTGATTAATCATGTGTAATAATGACATTTCCGACATGGCTGCAAGCTCTATAATTCACCTGGATGATGAGGGCCTGAAGTGTGTGTGTGTGTGTGTGTGTGTGTGTGTGTGTGTGTGTGTGTGTGTGTGTGTGTGTGTGTGTGTGTGTGTGTGTGTGTGTGTGTGTGTGTGTGTGTGTGTGTGTGTGTGTGTGTGTGCGTGCGCGTGCGTGCATGTGTGTGTGTGTGTGTGTATGTCTGTGTGTGTGTGTTCCTGCGTGCGTGCGTGTGTGTGTGTGCACATGTACGTGCACTCCTTCCTCCTACCTCCAGGTGGCATGGTGAGGGGTTGCTGTGCGCTGGTCAGGCACCCCTGTGTGTTGCAGGCCTGCAGGGCCACCGTGTAGTTGGAGTAGGCCCTCAGGCCCTCCACCGATACCCACTGCCCGGCCACCGAGCTGTTCAGCAGGGCACGCACCTCCACCTCCACCTCCACCTCCGCCTCCTCCGGAACCACACCACTGGAGTTCCACACTGCAAAAACACACACACAAGATGTAAAGCCAAATTAATTGTCATATGTATTAAGTTCATTATGTCTAACTGTTTAATTTAAACACTTAAGGTTTTCTTTTGCCTTAAGACATGTAAAAGTTTTTATCTTTTACCTGACATGTTGTTTAAAAGCACGTCACTCATCAACATCACAGTGACCCTCTGATGAAGACGGAAGTAACACCGTCGAAATATGTCAGGTAAAAGATAAAAACTTTTGGTAACACTTTATTTTAGGGACACATCTATTAGCACTAATACATACAATATTAATGCCTGTGTAAGTAACTTGTAAGGCATGTACTAAGCAAAATAAGACAGTTGTTAAGCATGTATTCACAAATGTCTTGTTCATGCCCAATTAGGGATTTATTACTAATATAACCTTAGTAAGGACCAGTAAGCCTATATTTCTATCTATTAGTAAGTAGTAAGTGGCAGAATACAATGTGTATAAGCTCCCGACACACTGTGTGAACAAACCCTGAACAGGTAGAAAACAGATGCAGAATAAGGGTCCCTATTCTAAAGTGATGCATTGGTCAGCCCAGATGGCTCAGGGCCTCTGCACTACCAAAGTCCAAGGGCCCCCACACCACCCAGCCCTGCACTACCTAGCCCCCCCCGATCTACAAAGTGTAAAGGTATATCAACTAATTAATACTTACCCATCCGAGTCATCTAGTTTTCTCTTGTTCATATCAATGACGGGGAGGTAACAAGAGCCTATATATAGCAAGGACTGAACGTACACTTGTCAATGGCGGTGGGTTGGTGAGATGTAATTTTTTTTCATGTACCACTGAGTTTTAATTGTAAAAAAAACCCAAAATAAATGCAGAACATTAGAATAATAGTTT
>NC_085875.1:14815381-14820381 GCF_034702125.1 Engraulis encrasicolus
CTCTCTCCTACACCACACACCATAGTCAGGAGATGGCTGGCTGGTACATAATGAAGTTATGAAAATCGGCGATGGGACAAATTGGGTCATATACATCTCTTTAATAAATGACTCATAGAGATCACCTGCTTCCACCTCCCATCACCACACTCACTGGGGACAAGAGAAGAAGAGGATTGAGGGGGGGGAAGAGAGGTAGAGAGAGAGAGGAGGGGGGGATGGATAGCTAAAGAAAATGAGAGAGAGAGAGAGAGAGAGAGAGAGAGAGAGAGAGAGAGAGAGAGAGAGAGAGAGAGAGAGAGAGAGAGAGAGAGAGAGAGAGAGAGAGAGAGAGAGAGAGAGGGGGTGAAAGTAGAAAGGGAAGATGGGACAAGAGTGAGTGTTTCTCTAGCAGGCTGCTGGCCTGGAATTACCATAATTGAATGAGGCCTGCTTAGAGAGGTTACTACATTATAGCGGGGGAGAGAAACGAGGATAGTAGTATACAGTATACGTGTAGGCTGCGAGAAGAGCAGTGTGTGTGTACACAGGTGTGTGTGTGTGTGTGTGTGTGTGTGTGTGTGTGTGTGTGTGTGTGTGTGTGTGTGTGTGTGTGTGTGTGTGTGTGTGTGTGTGTGTGTGTGTGTGTGTGTGTGTGTTTGTCTGTGTGTGTGTGTCTGTGTTTGTGTTGGGGGGTGGGAATAATTTAATTCTGGGCTTTGATGGCATCGTGCTACCGTTGTCTTGGACTTGCTGCGTTGGGCAGGTGTGTGTGTGTGTGTGTGTGTGTGTGTGTGTGTGTGTGTGTGTGTGTGTGTGTGTGTGTGTGTGTGTGTGTGTGTGTGTGTGTGTGTGTGTGTGTGTGTGTGTGTGTGTGTGTGTTGCTTCAGATATGTATTCTCCTTGTGCTCTCTCTGGTGGCAGCACAGGGGCTCCTGTTCACCCAATAAAGTGCTGACATTTCCTCTCACTTGCGCGCACACACACACACACACACACACACACACACACACACACACACACACACACACACACACACACACACACACACACACACACACACACACACACACACACACACACACACACACACACACACACACACACACACACACACACACACACACAACTATACCTGGCCCTCTACTGCCCTTGCTATAACAAAGTGTCCACGAGTTTGACACACACATGTTCATTCCATTGCTATCTCTCTCTTTCTCTCTCTCTCGTTTCCCACTGTGACTCCACTTGCTCTTTGACGCTCTTGTATTTTTCCATCTCATGTTTCCTTTCTTTCCTTCTTTCTTTTCTATTTCTTGGTGTGTTCCAATACTCATACTTTCCGCCCTTTCCGCACTGTGTTTGGGTACCCAGGGTGTTCCATTTCTAATTGCGGCGGTAAAGTGTACTGTAAATTACCCGGATTAGGCCCCCAAAACGGCAATTTTTTGAAGTGTGGAGTTACTGTACACTTTTCGCACTCAATGGCCGACATGTTTGTTACGTAGTTGAGTGTCAGATCTGTCAAACGGCTGAATCTCCGTGATAACAGCATAGTTTTGATTCCAAAGACAATCGCCATGTGTATTAGAGGCAAGGGTAACTTTAAAAAGTGTCAGAATAACGAACACTGCCTTCCGTGATGAATTGCATTTTGGCAGTTGGTAAACTCTGATGACACGCAACCAACCGTCATTTCCGTTAAGTGTATCAGACAGAAAGGCAATCGGAACGTACTCGCCTCGTGAATCGCGGAGGGTGGAAAGGGTACTTCACTGCACGTACTGCATGTACTTCACTGCACTAACAAGGTACACAGTACAGAGGGTGAATAATGGAACACACGATTCGACTAAAATGTTCGATCCACCCTGTATGTCAATCTCTCTGTCTCTCTGTCTATCTCTGAATCTCTCTCTCCGTCTCTCTTCACTTCCTCACATTTTTTGTCTTCTTATCCGTTCCCCTGCTTTTATCCCTCCCTCTCTAAACTCTACCTTCTGTATCCTTCTCTTTTTCTCCTTCTCTTCATTTCTTCTCTGCTCCTCATCCTTGTTTTTCCCTCTCCCTTTCAGGGTTCCCATTCTGATACAGATATAAAATTCCATGATTTTCCATGACTTTCCAGACCCAAAAAACGGAATTTCCATGACTACTTTGGTAAAAAAAATGACATTTCCATGACTGGAAAAACATTCATGAAATTCCATGATATTCCAGAAATTCCATGACTGGTGGGACCCCTGCCTTTACTCATAGATTCCATCTTTCCTCCTATCAGACATTTGGAGCTTGAAGACACCTGTCTATCTCTCCTCATCCCTCTCTCTTCTCTGCTTTCTCTCCTCCTCTCCGCTGTGCATCCCTCTCTCTCCTCTCCTCTCCTCTCCTCTCCTCTTTGCATCCCCCTCTCCTCTCCTGCTCTGTGTACCTATGGCTCTCGTATCGTGGGTGAGGAAGAGGAAGAGAGGGGTGAGGCTGATGATGACACCTGTCTTTAACTCTCTTCATCCCTCTCTCTTCTCTTCTGCTTTCTCCTCTCCTCTCATCTTCGCTGTGCATCTCTCTCTCTCCTCTCCTCTTTGCATCCCCCTCTCCTCTCCTCCTCTGTGTGCCTATGGCTGTATGCACTCCTCTCGTACCGTGGGTGAGGAAGAGGAACAGGGGGCTGACGAAGACGCCTGTCTCTAATGGCTTTCACACAGATTGCTTAAGGCCGCGGGGTTTGAGGTAACCTCTATCACCTGCAACCACGCACGCACGCACGCACGCACACACACACACGCACACACGCACGCACGCACGCACGCACACACACACACGCACACACGCACACGCATATATGCACGCACACACACACACACACACACCGGTGACTCACCCACACAGCCATCCCAGCAATGCAATGCATGCAAACACATGCACACAAACATGAACGCACGCACACATGAGCGCACACAAACACGCATAGTACGTGTGAACTTTTACCTACTCTTCTACACCCCCATCACAACGCCCTGTGTTGCGTGCAGTGAGATGAGTGGAAGATGTGAAAGATGAAAAGAAAAGGGTGGAAAGAGATGGAGTGAGAAGAGTGGAGGAAGGAGAGAGGGAGGAAGGAGAGAGGGAGTGAGAAGAGTGGAGGAAGGAGAGAGGGAGGAAGGAGAGAGGGAGGAAGGAGAAAAACATGAAGTGGTGGAGGGGGGGGGGGTGCTGGAAGATAAGCAGAGAGAGAGGGGGAGAAGAGGTCGAGCTGGCTGCTTTCATTCACTTCAATGACATGCCAGCCTGATACACTACAATACACTTCATTGTTACACACACATGCAGGCACATATGCAAACACACACACACACGCACGCGCGTGCGCACGCACGCACACACTCAAGCACGCACGCACGCACGTACGCACGCACGCACACACACACACTCACACACACACACATCATCCCTTTCTCCATTTCTCTCAGACCATATCTTTCTCTCTCTCTCTCTCTCTCTCTCTCTCTCTCTCTCTCTCTCTCCCTCTCTCTCTCTCTCTCTCTCTCTCTCCTTCTCCTTCTCCCCCCTCTCTCTCTCTCTCTCTCTCTCTCTCTCTCTCTCTCTCTCTCTCTCTCTCTCTCTCTCTCTCTCTCTCTCCGCTGTGTTGAACTCAGGTCTAGAGGACGTGTGATGACAGCGGTGACTTTTACACGGCCCCCTTCGCCGCCTACTGCATTATCATAAAGAGAAGTGCATACGCCGTGTGTGTGTGTGTGTGTGTGTGTGTGTGTGTGTGTGTGTGTGTGTGTGTGTGTGTGTGTGTGTGTGTGTGTGTGTGTGTGTGTGTGTGTGTGGCCTTGGGGCTGATTTATAATGGACAAATGCACTTGCCAAACAACCTGAGCGCTCAACTTTTGCACCGGGACTCCAGTTCCACCCGACGGCCCGCAGACACACACAAACACACACAATACACACACACACACACACAAACACACACACAAACACACACACACACACACAAACACACACACACACACACACACACACACACACACACACACACACACACACACACACACACACACACACACACACACACACACACACACACACGTGTGTACGTGCCGTCAGTGTCAAACTCCAAGATCGCACCATGGGTCACTACAAAGTAATACCATGAATATGGACAAGGAAGGAAGGAAGGAAGGAAAGAAGGAAGGGAGAAGAGGAAGAGAGGAAAGAGGGAGCAGAGAGGAATCACGAGTGAAGGAGTGGAGTGCAGAGAGATGATGGGAAAGAGAGAAAGGGATGGAATGGAGTGGAGTGTAGTGGAGCGGCATGGAGGAGAAGAAGAAGGGTGGAGGAGAGCAAAGAGGAGTGGTGGCGGAGGAGAGGAGAAGAGAAGAGGGAGGGATCAGAGAGGAATTGCTGCCGAAGGAGTACTCTACCGTACTGTACTGTACTCTACACTATCGTACTGTGCTCTACGCTACTCTTCTGTACTCTACTGTATTCAACACTACTCTTTTCTACCATACTTCACTCTACTCTACTCTACTATATTATACTCTACTATACTATATTCTACTGTATTCTACTGTATTCTACTCTACCAAACTCTACTGTGTTCTACTCTAGTGTATTCCACTCTTCTATACTTTACTCTACTCTACTGTACTCTACTCTACTCTACCGTGCTGCTCTGTACTGTACTGGGCTATGTTTCTCAAAAGCGTAGTTGTTAGCCAGTTAGCAACATGGGTAGTTGACAATGGGAAATTGCATTGCAATCAACAAAGTAGCTAACATAGGCCATGGCTTGACATTAACTTTTTTCGCTTGCTGGCCACTGTGGCCAGTGGTTTTCCCGAGTCACTAGCTATCCAGCTATTTTACAAGACACTATTTTTTTTTAAATCATGATGCTGTATATCTAACCTCAGAAGATGAGGTGCTTAAAGCAAGAAGATGAGTGCATGGATTTCTACATGGAAATAAAACAAACAAACAGAAACCGAGTAACTTAGCTTTTCCTT
>NC_085875.1:14835381-14845381 GCF_034702125.1 Engraulis encrasicolus
AGAGGAGATTCAGATGTAAGAAGAGGAGGAATAGAGTTAAAGGGACTGTTAAGAAATTCTCTGCATTTGTACATGTATTATTGAAAATATAAAATGTGATAAAAATGTAACATAGTTAGGAATTTGCTTTTTGTGTTTCTAGCTAGACTCTGTTTGGTTAAACCCTGTGTGAACTCTTTCTATGTGTGAGCTCTGACATCTGTGTTGTCACTTCCTGTGAGTTCTGTTATCTGTGTTGTCACAGATAAGTTACCACCTGGCTTGTATGTTTATTCTTCATTAGCTGAACTATGTCCTTGTTTGGTTAAACTAACAATTCTGTTAGTGATTACTTGTTAGCGGACAATAAAGGCAGGGCCACAACGGTTAGCGGGCTGGGGGATTGTCTCAGTGCTTTAAGATCTATGTGCTGGGCAAGACCTCCATTCTGCTGCAGTTTTTAAATGCTATCTCTGTCTCGTGTGGGTTTTCTTTCAGGTCAATTTGATAAGGTGATACAGTGAATTTATTCACAGGGACACTGTGCAGGAAATGGTCAAAAAAAAGGTACTGCAACTATGTTGCTCATTGAAATTGGGCTGCCTATTGCCAAATTTGATCTTTACATGAAAGTTTACTAAGTATTAAACAAATAGTTTCTAGTATGGTCCAAGTACAGTCATTTTTGCAGCTAAAAATGGCTATTTTTGGACATTCAAAATGGCGGACCATGGAGAAGATCCCCCTTTTCATGTATGAAAAGTGCAATTGGTCAGTGGTCTTTGGTCAGTGTAACATTTTCAAAATTGATTCTACTAAATATTTTGCAGATATTAACGTGTGAAAAAACACTGAACACAGGTGGCACATGGAGCAGAGTTGGCGGGTAATTGGGGTTGATGGTAGTGGTAGAGTTGAAGTTACGCTGACCATCTACAAACTTTTGACTCCACTATTTCCACAGTGCTATCTGAAGTTTTTCAAGTGTTGCTCCGAAACATTAACACCCCATTTGTTTTACTGTGTAGCAGTGGAAGGAGGAGGAGTAGGGTAAACCACCAACAAATAACCATCTCTGACACTCCACAGGAGCTAACAACATACAAACACCAAGCAAGAGTCCATTCCTCCTTAATATAACCTAATTGGGTAATAGAGAGTGTCCTTACCTACAACATTTCTGTTTGGTATGGCCACCTCACCCTGCTGAACAAGAACAGGCTGTCCAGAGTGGTGAAAATGGCAGGAAAGATCATAGGAAGACAGCCTATACAGGACTGCAGTTCACAGGAAAACAACGAACATTTTAGATGATCCCACCCATCCTCTTCACTCTGAGTTTGAACTGCTGCCCTCAGGGAGGCGCTACAGATCATTCATTGCTAAGAAGAACATTTATAAACATTCTTTTATTCCAAATGCAATTTCCATAGTCAATAAGCTTGGGATGGATGCAGCATTTGTATGTGTGTTTTGTCTATTTGTGTCTATCTGTGTTTATATGTGTTTTACCCTCTGAGACCAAAGACAATTTTCATGCTTGCATGATAATGAAGTATAATCTAATCTAGTCTACTCTAATCTAGTATGTTCAACAAGTCCAGCATGCTTCTGCCACTGCTCTAAGAAAGCTACAATGATGGATGAGAGCACCATAAATGACACAGGAAACCACAGGTGACTGCTCTAAAGCCTGGCCAGTCACTGGGATGGCTTAGGCCGGCCGCACATTGGCTCCGACAGCACTGATGCGCACTTTGCTTCCAACATAATTCGGACCCCCAAAACAAATTTCACACGAACATAGCATTGATAGTCAATGGGCGGCGCAGACAAAATAGAACTCGTCTCTAATTGCTATCCGACATCTGTGAATGTCCGCAGACATCGGCGCCAGTGTACGTTGTTCTATTGAAAACAATGAAATCAAACTTTTGCCCAGCAGTGCTCAGCACTTTGTCGGAGCTGGTGTGCGAAAGCCCTTACACAACCATGAACCTTACAGAACCATTATTGAATCTGAGAGTACTGGACTCCTCTATCATATAGAACATTTGAATATGTTACACCCTAATTGGATGCGGATCTTGATTCGGATCACTACCAAAATTGAATCACTTGTTTCTTTTGTCATTTCCAACAACTCAACAAAACTCGACTCATCACAATCCATGCATAACTTTTTGAGTTGTACTAGTGACAGACGAACAAACAAAACAATGCAACTGAAAATATAACCTCCTTGGAGTTTTAAAAAAAGCAAAAAACAAAAAAACATCATGATAGCCATGTGGCCAATTGTATTAAAACTCTAACTATGCCACAATTTCTTACATTAGTAGCATATGTTATTTTAGGCATGGTATGCTTGCCAACTAGCTTCTCAATCCTTTCCAATAGTATGTCTATGGTTGGGACTACCCAAGGCTGCAGCTAGGCTACGTCAGCTGCTGCATTTAATCGCTTTTGTTTTGTTCACATTGAGATGAGAAACTCTGTCGTACTATTCAAACATTGCACCTCTCAAACAATTCATAGCGTATCTAACAACTTCATATTTTTGTACATTTTTGCAGGACAAAGAATACTGTAAACTAAACTTAAGTCTCATAATCCAAAAACATCTAACTGTGTACACATTTTACATCATGGCTCTTCTTTAACCTTTAAGAGTGTACCGTCACACCGGTGTGTCGGGAATGTTCGGGCAGTGAAAGTTCTATAGAATTCTGGGCGTCATTCAATACAATATGGAACTGTAGAATCTTGCATTGTTATAGAACGCATTCTTTTTATAGAATGCTCAAAAACCCACACTCTTAAAGGTTAAGTATACACTGTACACCTGAAATCATGCAATATACCATACAATGTCATAGAAATATAGAATTTCACATACTTTGCTAATTAAACCCTTATGAACTGCAGCATGCTCGCTGAATTCAAAATGTCCGAAAACACAGTATAGCTAAACTATAGAGACCTTATGGATTAGAACAGAAGTGGACCAAGCCCCATTATCTGTGGTCAGATATGACCTGGTGTTTAATTTTATATAAAAGGCACCTGTTAGGATTCTGTTCCCATTTTTCAAACCTTTTCGATCCATGTTTGAGTAAGTGGCCTATACCACAAAAAAAAAAAAAAAATCATACATGACAGAACACTGACAATCGTACGTTTGGACAAAGGTAATAGGAGATGGGAGAACTGTACATTATTAAATGCCATCTGTTATAATATTTAAAGAAAGAATATCTATTATCTATCTGCGGATCGGACAGCTCTCCTCCAGTCTTTATAAAAATTCAGGCAGTGTGGTGGCCGTCTGATTGTTAAAGCGAGGGAGCGGGATATCGGCCATTTTATATTTATGAAGAGCAGACCTGCAGAAATCTCCATTACGTGGAAGTGGAAGTAAGGGGAAGGGAAGGGAGGGGGTGAAGGGTGCTCAAGAAGGGGTGAGACCTTTTACTGCCTCATGACTGATGACTGGGGGGTGGGAATGGGGGGTGGGGGTGTCACTGAGGAGGGCTGGGGATTGGGCAGGCCATAGACTTGGGGTCTGGGTTACAGGCATATGATCAAGGCGGTCACCATCGCATTGGCTGCATTGCAGGAGATATGGATGCTGATATGCACTGATGTCCATAGATGAAAGTTAAATAGATAGTAGATTTCATATTTTTTGTTTGTGTTTCATGTTGTTCGGTGCAGTGATGTGCACTCTTTTGCTGCTGTGTTGAGTTGTAAAAGCTGTGAAAGATGTGAAAATAAATGTAGCCTCAAGGATAATAAAGATTATCTATCAACAATATTCCTGTAAGTCAACTACAGTGCAACATGTTTTTAAACCGCAATAGGATCACAATTCCATCAGATCATTTTTCTAGCCCTACGTTTGTCTGATTTGTTTTCCATCGACAAAATTACTCAAAATGTCCCTGGTTCATTCACGTTTCCTCAATGCAGGAGGTTTTCCGTCATCATTTTAGTGCAATGAGAAGTTTGTGTTGTGCCCTGCCTCACACGCAGGCCTCCTGGGTAGCTAACCGGTGCACTGAACACTACACTCAATAGTTGTGCTTTGACACGAGAGAGGAAAGTGGCCGTCATGAGACGGGTTAGTTTTACCCTACTGATGATGTGTTTTTGGAATGGTAATCCTGCTCAGTACGAGACGAACCACAGGTTCAGACATTTTATTTACTGTATGTGCTTGGCTGAGGAGCCACGGGTGTGAAGCTAGTACCATCTGCGGGATTATGACTGAACACCTCTAAGGCCCCGTGTACATCGAAGGCCAACTAAGCGACCTGCGCGGCGGAAGTCATTGTTTCTCTATGGAAGGAAGGCGAATACAGCTACCAGAGCGAATTCGCCAGGAGCGAAGCTTCTTGAACGACTAGGGTGAATTTTGAAAATTAAACTCAAGCTAATCTTAAGCGAATTCGCTATGACGCGGTTTGGCGAAAACCAATTGGAACATTCATATCGAGGAATGTCCCAGGCTGTGAAGACAGAGCCCTTTATGTGATTAGCTGAATCAAATATGTCAGTGCAGCGTCCAGAGCGAATAAAACGAATTCATGGCGAAACTTCGTCAACCACCCCAGCTACCTGGGTCGCGTTGGTAGCGCTTGATGTACACGGGGCACAAGTCAGAATGCCTCCCAGACATAGTGATAGCAAGGTGCCCAAGTTCTTTGGCTGGTCTGGAGTAGCCAGGGCCCCCGGGTCCCGGTGAGCAGAGCCATTCATGGTCGGGGTGCGGGCAGGGTTGCCAGATGAGGCTGATGATTTCCAGCCCATAAAATGCTCAAAACCCGCGTAGAAGCACAAATAGGATGGCCGTGTGCAGGAAAAAATGGCATTTAGCAGAAAAACCCGCCCAATGTTTGCCATAGAAATCAATAGAATTGGGCGGGTTTTTCTGCTAAATGACATTTTTTCCTGCACACGGCCATCCTAAGCAGCCCAATTGGGCGGGAAACAGCCCAATCTGGCAACACTGGGTGTGGGACCTGTCTCAGGACTGGTACCCGGGATGCTGAGCTGTATTCCTTCATATTAAGAGTTCCTACATAACCTGGCTGCCTGCGCTAAAATACCTGACATGGAAGTGTGATTGAACCAGTAACTGGAATCTTAAGGTTCACACACACACACACACACACACACACACACACACACACACACGCACACGCACACGCACACGCACACGCACACACACACACACACACACGCATAAACACAGTCAGACAAACAGACACAGATACACAGACACACAGACACGCACACACACACACACACACACACACACACACACACACACACACACACACACACACACACACGCTCTGGAGTGGCACCTGTGATGTTGAGGTGTGTGCCGTTGCCGTGGTAGATGAGAGTGTGGTCCTTGTAGAGCCGGTACTCTGTAATGATGCCGTTTGGCCTCTCGGGGGCGCTCCACTGCACCAGGAGGGAGCTGGGCTCCGCTACAGCCTTGGGGGCCAACACCTCTTCTGGAGCTGAGGGAAATGCATACACATGGGAAAAGGCATCAGCGTGTTTGTTAACTGCTTTATGCTGCTATCTTGCGGAAACCTCACTGCACCAGGAGGCAGGTGGGCTCCAGTATTGCACAGAGGGCCACCACCTCTTCCACAGCTGAAAGAGGGAAGAAGAGCATATCAACATACTTAACCCATTTTGTCCTAAGCCCTTTTTGGGTAAGGGTGCCCTCTGCCTATCAAATCCTAAATATCTCAGCCTCCGAAGCACATACAAACATGAAATAAGTTACATTTAAAATCTAGAACCTTCATTTTGCACTAGTATAGTGTTCATTCAGCTATAATATAACCACATATTTAATAAAATAGCTAAAATCTCGAGAACTTGAATGCAGCGTATATGTTGCTCCAGGACACAATGGGTTAATCCAGATAATATGTTTCTGCTGGTACAGTATCTCCTGAGGTGACCTCCAGGGCCGGATTAATGCACAGGGCTAGATATGGCTGCAGCCTAGGGGCCCCCACCTGCCAGGGCCCCCCTGATTGCCCAAGAGTGAAAAATTGCAGAATTGGGAGAAGATGCAATATTGTCCCACTGTGTTGAGAACAGTTGGCAGGCATGTTATGCTGAATTTCTAGCTCGTAATTGTGACACTGTCTACGTCCATTTTTCACAAAATGTGTCTTCTGGAGGGCCCCACAGCAACCTGTAGCCTAGGGGCCCCGTGCCATCTTAATCCGGCCCTGGTGACCACCAAAAGACAGACACACAGGGGAAAGGGCATACGTGTACATACCCCAATTGATATGTTACATTACCTTGAAAATGTAGTTCTACTGTGAAATTATTTGTAGTAGAGCGCTGTAATTGTCAGTAAAAAAGTGAACTACCATACTGTAGCACTACTCTACTATGACAAAAACGGTTCTTTACAGGACCAGTTCAGTCAATTTCAATATGAAGAGTTCAGATGCAAAACCCCCTAAGTGCCATTTCAGAAAATAATCTTAATTCATTTTTATTTAATACAAGCTATTAAAATTGCTTATTTTTTTAATTTTATTTATGTAATATAACTATTTATTTATCTAACTATCTATTATCAAGTACATGAATGTAAACCACACCAACAACGGGGTTATCTAAAAAATATAGAAGTGCAGGTCTTCAGAAATGGAGTTAGGGGGTTTTGCATCTGAACTCTTCATATGCTGTTGTATTGCTCACGCTACCCGTGACTTGTCAATACCCGGTGATGCCACATTTTTCGGCTAAGCCTTTTCCGAGATATGAGCTATTCTAATGGGGGCAGAGTTTGTTTACATTTTTTTAAAAATGAGCATAGGCCTACTCCAAATATTTTCCCAAAAGGTACCGCTGTTTGCTAGTTGTCTACTGATGATGTACAACCTTTCGGATGTTTTTGGGAATAAATAAAAAATGTTTTTTTGAAATGTAAACAAAGCGCTGCCCACATTACAATGACCAAGATCTCGAAAAGGCTGAAAAAAAACCTCAGGTACTGTCAAGTCCAGGGCAGTGTGAGCATTACAACTGCATGTTGATATTGAATGAACTGGTCCTTTAATTCGACTTGGTCAACAGCAAATGTATAGTTCCACATCTTAAGGGGATAAAGTCTTTGGAGAGTGTTTTCCAATGTCAATACAGTATACAGAATAAAATATACGTTCTACTAAAACAAAGAGCAACTGTATGTATAAGACATCCCTCGCCCCAGGCCCCAACCCCCTCTCAGCACATTTTAACCCTCCACCCCATGCACCCTTGCAAATGGACCTCACATACTGTATCTGGGCAAAAGACGTCCAACATGTCCTTCAGTGCAACGGATACTTATGCTTACTGTAAATGCAAAAAAAAATTGTAATTATTTTTTTTGGCTTGGCTTTCATGCATTCACGTTTCAAAAAATTGTTTTGAAATTTCACGGTTTTCACAGTTACAGTAAGCAACAGCATCTGTTAGCACTGAAGGACAGTGTCCTGTTGGACGTCTTTGACCCATCTATGGACCTTCCAATCCATCGCACTAGTTTGCTGTAAAGTGTATTCTTCTTCACCTCATGCTGATGACTAGCGTGCATTAGTTAGACTGATGATGCCGCTGCCACAAGGGTAATGGCTATATAGCTGATATTCCCATAGCCCACTTCACCACTTAAACAGCATCTCCCCCTTGGCTAAGCAGAGGAGGAGACAGTGCAGAGACGGGCAGCAACAGGACAGGACCCGGCAGAGTGGACAAGCAACACAAAGCAAGGGCCAGTACAGAGGTAAGAGAGAGAGAGAGAGAGAGAGAGAGAGAGAGAGAGAGAGAGACAGAGAGAGAGAGATAGAGAGAGAAGGAAAGAGGAAGAGAGAGAGAGAAAAGGAGAGAGAGAGAGAAAGACAGAGAGAGAGAGAAGGGTGGAGAGAGATGTATCACAGGCAGAGCAGGATAAATCACTCCAACCTTGGAAGACGCACAGCCAAGGCTATAATACAGTGTAGTGTGTGTGTGTGTGTGTGTGTGTGTGTGTGTGTGTGTGTGTGTGTGTGTGTGTGTGTGTGTGTGTGTGTGTGTGTGTGTGTGTGTGTGTGTGTGTGTGGGTGTGAGTGTGAGAGAGAGGGAGAGAGAGAGAGAGATGGAGAGAGAGAAAGGGAGAGAGTAAGATAATTCCTGTGTGTGTGTGTGTGTGTGTGTGTGTGTGTGTGTGTGTGTGTGTGTGTGTGTGTGTGTGTGTGTGTGTGTGTGTGTGTGTGTGCGTGTGTGTGGGAGAGAAATAATTCTTGTGTGTGTGTGTGTATTGTATGTGTGTACACTGTGCCGCATGTCTGAGTGTGTGAGTTAAACATGACAAAAAGAAAGCACGATAATGAGGTGTCAAACATGAGAGGGGATCAAAAGAGATGGAGTGTGTTCTGAGAGAGAACAAGTGCCCACGCATGCACACACACGCACACACATACACACATATACGCACACACACATATATGCGCACACGCACACGCACACAGACACACAGACACATACACACACACACACACACACACATATACACACACACACTCTTCAGCTGCCATTCTCTCTCTCTCTCTATCTCTCTCTCGCTCTCTCTCTCTCTTCAGCTGCCATTCTCTCTCTCTCTCTATCTCTCTCTCGCTCTCCCTCAAACACACACACACACACTCTTGCTTGCTCGCACCGGGCCCGCGTCACGGCAGAACAATGTTGAAATTTCTCTTGTCAAGAATCGATACGGTAATCTCACTTTTTGTAATCAAGTCCACATCAAATTGATTTCCCCACTCGGCGATGACCCCTGCCGTCACAGTACCCCTTAAACAAGGCTATTTAGCCCAACGCAGATTAATGTAAGGCAGAGAGTGGAGCCTAGGCAGGTGAGGTGGGGTGGGGTGGGCTGAGATGAGAGGTGGAGAGAGAAGAGAACCACCGTACACCTCACCTCACCCCCACCCCACCTCACTCCCACCTCACCTCACTCAACACTTAATGCAAGACCAAGAGAGGAGCCCTCTCAGGTAGGGTGGGGTCGGGGGGAGTAGAGGAGAGGAGTGGAGAGGAGGGGAGGGGAGGGGAGAGGAGAGGAGAGGAGAGGAGAGAAGAGGAGAGGAGAGGAGAGACGAGACGAGACGAGACGAGAAGATAAGAGAAGAGAAGAGAAGAGAAGAGAAGAGAAGAGAAGAGAAGAGAAGAGAAGAGAAGAGAAGAGAAGAGAAGAGAAGAGAAGAGAAGAGAAGAGAAGAGAAGAGAAGAGAAGAGACAAGAATGAGATGAGATGAGATGAGATGAGAGGAGAGGAGAGGAGAGGAGAGGAGAGGAGAGGAGAGGAGCGGAGCAGAAACAGAGAAGAGAGGAGAGAGAAGAAAAGAGAGAGGAGAGATGGGAAGAGGAGACAGATTCAAATGTCCCGGCGAACTCTGCTAATTTTATTTGCAAACGACTCCATAAAGCGGTGCAGCCATCAGACGAGAGGATGGGGGAGAAAGGGGTGGGGGGTAATTACCAGGGACAATGAATCAGTCTTTATTCCCTCTGTCTGAGAAGGAAAGGGGGGGGGGGTAAGAGGGAAAGGAGAGGGAGAGGGGATGGGGCTGAGGGAGAGAAGCTGGGGGGGGGGGGGGGGGAGGCCAAAGTGAGAGAGGTTGGAGAGGGGGGGTGGAGACCAGGCGAGGGTGGGGGGTGTTGGGGCAGTTGGGGGTGGGGGGTGGTTGAGAAGAGGTTGCGGGGTGGGAATGGGGTTGTGGGGGTTGGTGGTGGAGAGGACAGCAGTGGAAAACTGCTACGGCTCTGCAACTCTATGGTTCTATAGTGACAAAAGGGAACAGTGGAAAAATGGTCTTTTCTTCTCCTGAACCGTTAAGTCCGCCAGACGGAAATGTCACGAAGGAAGAGAGACATGAAGAGATGAAGAAAAGAGAGAAAGAAATCGAGAATTGAAAAAAAGAAAGAAACAATCATGCCAAAAAAATAA
>NC_085875.1:14852881-14860381 GCF_034702125.1 Engraulis encrasicolus
ATTCTTACAGGAGTGGGACGGGATGGGATTTCATTTTTTTACTCCAGCCCTGGATGGGATTTTTTTTACTGGGACTAGGATGGGACGGGAGTGAAAATCCACTCCCATGTCATGCTCTAGTCCCCATGTGCATGCAAGCCCACTCATGGCACAGTGCATAACTGTTGTGTGCCACTTAACCATTTTCCATAGCTATATCCCCATCTCTTTCAAACCTACACCACTGCTTGTGGTGACTTTGCCTCAGCAACAACGGCGGCAACAGCAGCAGAAGGCTTCAATCAGCCATCTTCTATCATAACCATACCATATTCCACTGTGTGTGGCAGCCATGGCCTAGTGGTTATAGAGTTGGTCTTTCAATCTAGGGGTTGCAGGTTCGAATCCCGCCCCTGACCTCTCCCTACATCTCCATCCATGGCTGAAGTGCCCTTGAGCAAGGCACCTAAACCCATTGCTCCAGGGCCTATGACCAATACCCTGAAAAATAATAGTTGTAAGTCGCTTTGAATAAAAATGAAACCGTCAGCTAAGTGGTGTGCATTGGCACTGCCCTCACGATTCGATTCTGATTCGGGAGGTAGCGATTCGATTCGATTCGTTTCGATCCAATTCAATTCTACAATGCATTGCAATAATTTACATTTCTACTGAAAGCAAAGCAAATGTTTCATCAGTCATGATGAGGCAATACGAGTAGTTAGATACTGAGCAACAATGTATTGGCTGTTTTCTTGCCGTTTTCAATGCTTTGAAGTTCTTTTATTTAATTTAACATTCGTTTGCTCCCGAAATATCAACGGAAGTAATTGAAACTTTAAAAAAATTACCGCATCGATTCTGGAACTTGCCGGATTGAATTGGATCGCCCATGCCCCGCATTACATTGCATTGTATCGCCGAATCGATTATTGCTGACACCACTAGTGTGTGTGTGTGTGTGTGTGTGTGTGTGTGTGTGTGTGTGTGTGTGTGTGTGTGTGTGTGTGTGTGTGTGTGTGTGTGTGTGTGTGTGTGTACCTGTTAGCTGGTGTAGGAAGGTGGCTGTGAGGGGGGCCGTGGCAGGCTGGTCCAGGTTGTATGTGTGTGTGTGTGCGTGTGTGTGTGTGTGTCCGTGTGTGTGTGTGTGTGTGTGTGTGTGTGTGTGTGTATACCTGTTAGCTGGTGTAGGAAGGTGGCTGTGAGAGGGGCCGTGGCAGGCTGGTCCAAGTTGTATGCCTTCAGTACGTAGCTCTCTATCACCCCCCGGACCCCCGCAGCTGCCTCCCAGCTCACCTCAGCACCATAGCCATCTACTGCAGACGCTCTGGAGGGGGCCCACACACTCACCGCAGCTGGAGGAGGAAGAGGAAAGGGGGGGGGGGGGGGGAGAGAGAGAGGGAGAGGGGGGGGAGGGAAAGAGAGAGAGAGGGATAGAGAGAGAGGGTGGGGGGAGAGAAAGAGAGAGGGAGGGATAGAGGGAGAGAGAGGGGGGAGAGAGAGAGTGAGAGAGTGAGAGAGAGAGGGGGAGAGAGAGGAGAGGGATGGAGAGAGAGAGAGGGGGGGTGAGAGAGAGAAAGAGAGAGAGAGATAGAGGGGGTTGAGAGAGAGAGAGAGAAGAGCGAGAGAGAGAGAGAGAGAGAGAGAGAGAGAGAGAGAGAGAGAGAGAGAGAGAAAGAGAGAGAGAAAGAGAGAGAGGGGGGTCAAAGAGAGAGAAAGAGAGAGAGATAAAGGGGGGTGAGAGAGAGAAAGAGAGAGAGAGATAGAGGGGGTTGAGAGAGAGAGAGAGAGAAGAGCGAGAGAGAGAGAGAGAGAGAGAGAGAGAGAGAGAGAGAGAGAGAGAGAGAAAGAGAGAGAGGAGGGGGTCAAAGAGAGAGAAAGAGAGAGAGATAAAGGGGGGTTGAGAGAGAGAAAGAGAGAGAGAGAGAGAGAGAGAGAGAGAGAGAGAGAGGAGAGGGAGAGAGAGAGAGAGAGAGAGAGAGAGAGAGAGAGAGAGAGAGAGAGAGAGAGAGAGAGAGAGAGAGAGAGAGAGAGAGAGAGAGAGATAGAATATCTTTATTGAACACTATTTACAAATCATGCAATGCCAGAACACTGTGACCACACGCATTAGCCCTATGGAGAAAGCAGATAGACATAAGACCTATAGAGAGATAGATAGATAGAGAGAGAGAGAGAGAGAGAGAGACAGAGACAGAGAGAGACAGAGACAGAGACAGAGAGAGAGAGAGAGAGAGAGAGAGAGAGAGACAGAGACAGAGACAGAGACAGAGAAAGAGAGACAGAGATGTGAAGATAAGTGAAGTGAGTATCGTAATGAGTGATAATAAAGACAGCAATGAAATGAGGGTAGAGGAAAATGGGGAAGAGGGGGCAAAGAACGACATGAAGAAGATGAGAAGAGAATAAGATGAAGATGAAGATGAAGAAGAAGTAGAGAGACATGGAGGATAAAGAATAAAAAGAACCGTCAGGAAAAGAAGAGAGGGAGTAAACAGAGATGGAGGGAGCGAGGGATGTAGAAGTGGATGACAGGTGTAAAAAGTACTGGAGTAGAGGAGAATCCAACAGAAAGGATCAGAGAGATGCATGTCGATAAAAAAAGAAAAAAAAGAAAAGAAGAATGAAAGAGAGAAAAAACTGGGAGACAGAAAGAAGAAAGGGAGAGTATGTCAGTTCGAAAGAAAAGCAGGACACAAATTCTCCCATTTTAATGGAGCCAGTAAATCACCTGCCGGCATTAGCATAAATACAATTTATTAGAGTTGTAACGTTCTCACTGCTGAATTAATATGACTGAACATCCAGCATTCATGTGATGCAGTATTTCACAAGCACTGGGGTGGGTGGCCCTGGCCCTCGCTACACCCACCAACCCCCCCTCACCTTCATATCACAGGAAACACTGATTATGGCAGCTGACAAGGAACAAAATAAAGAAGAGGAGGAGGAGGGGGAGGAAGAGGCAGAGGAGAGGAGAGGAGAGGAGAGGAGAGGAGAGGAGAGGAGAAGGAAGAGGAAGAGGAAGAGGAGAAGGAAGACTCTGGCACAGGGAGAGGAGAGGAGAGGAGAGGAGAGGAAATGAGTGGAGAAGAGAGGAGAGGAGAGGAGAGGAGAGGAGAGGAGAGGAGAGGAGAGGAGAGGAGAGCAGAAGAGTGTAGAGGGGAGGAGAGGAGAGGAGATTATAAGAGAGAAGAGGAGAGGAGAAGGAAGAGGAAGAGGAAGACTGGCAAAGGGAGAGGAAAGGTAAGACGGTTATCATATGTGGAAGTCCCCACTTACTGTAAGAACAGGATCAAAAGAAAGAGGAGATATAAGAGGAGGAGGAGGAGGACGAGGAGGAGGAGGAGGAGGATGGCCAGGAGGAGGATGAGGAGGGGGAGGAGGAGGATGAGGAGGGGGAAGAGGAACAGTTGCATATAGTCGCTTACACACCCACACACAAAATACATCGCAATAATCTTCATACATACTGTATACTGTAATGCACATGAAGAATGCGAGCAATTATTTACACAGATTGTACCTTTTAAGCGTGGATTATACGTTTTAAGCTGTATATCATCCACTCCACGATGAACATTGCTGAAATATGTGTAATTCCAGACTATGATTATAAATCAGATTCTCTCTGCAATTAAACTTTACAGTTGTCCGTGTGTGTGTGTAAAGTCATGCGGGGGAACAGAGGCAATGAGGCAGACCAAACCACATCAGGAGCAATGAGACATGCATCCAATGAGAAGAGGAGGAAGATGAGGAGGAAGAGGAGGAGGAGGAGGAAGGGGAGATGAAGAGGAGGAGGAAGAGATGAAAGATGAGGAAGAGGATGAGGATGAAGAGGAAAAGGAGGAAGATGATGAGGAGGAAGAGGAGGAAGAGGAGGAGGAGGAAGAGGAGGAGGAGGAAGAGGAGGAGGATGAGGATGATGAGGATGAAGAGGAAAATGAGGAAGATGATGAGGAGGAAGATGATAAAGGAGATGATGAGGAGGAAGAGTAAGAGGAGGAGGAGGATGAGGAGGAGGAGGAGGAGGAAGATGAAGAGGAAGAGGAGGAGGAGGAGGAGGAGGAGGAGGAAAAGGAGGAAGAAGAGAGGAAAGATGAGGAAGAGGATGAGCATGAAGAGGAAAGGTGGAAGATGATGATGAGGCGGAGGAGGAGGAGGGGGGAGGTGATGAGGAAGAGGAGGATGAAGATGATGAATAAGAGGAGGAGGAGGAGGAGTAAAATGAGGGGGAGGAGGAAGACAAGGAGATAGAACAGGAGGAGGGAAAGATGAAGAGGAAGAGGAGGAGGAAGAGAGGAATAGGAGGGAGGAAGGAGATGACTGAGGATGGAGAGGAGGAAGAAGGAGGAGAAGGAGGAAAAGAGGAGGAGGTAGAGGAGAGCAGAGCAAGAGAAGTGGAAGAGGATGATGGAGATGAAGAAGAAGACAGCAGGAGGAGAAGGAGGAGAAGGAGGAAATGGTAACAGCCACATGGAGCAAAATAGGTTTGTTCTATTTGTGCGCTTGCTTTTTTTGGCAGAACATGTTTTTGTGTTGATGTACTGAAATGACGCAACAACAGAAGTTTCCTTCTGTAAGGCTAAAAGCAGACTGTTCAGTCATAAGAATACAGAATTTACGGCATATTTGTGCCAATTATAAAACATCTTGATACCAGATGATACAAGTTTCTGTAAAGACGAATCTATCTATCTATCTATCTATCTATCTATCTATCTATCTATCTATCTATCTATCTATCTATCTATCTATCTATCTATCTATCTATCTATCTATCTATCTATCTATCTATCTATCTATCTTTCTATCTATCTATCTATCTATCTATCTATCTATCTATCAGATATACATCCTTATTGAAATGATGTACAGTAATCCTTCCTATCCTCTATACCTTCATATTCCTGCATCCCCTTTTCCTACAGTATAAGCTATGTACTTAATGTCTGTGCTGCAGGAGATATGTACTGCTGCTCCCCACAGGCAAAGCTAAATTGCAAGGTTTTGGCCTCAGTTAGTGGAAGTGCCCCCTGCCCCTCTATGCAGAATGGAAAGCGAGATTGTAAATGTTCAGCTTCAATCAGTGAAAACGACCCCCCCCCCCCCCCAGTCGGGTTTCTAATGTATATTAACTAACCAAACCAGCCTGATCTCAACCTCCTCTTCCCATTTACCATTTCCCTCCTGTGCTCTCGGTTCCTGTCTTTTTTCCTCTTTTCTTCTACTCGTTTTTCTCCTCTCTGTTCCCTGTTCCCTCATCACCTCTCCTCTCCTCTCCTCTCCTCTCCCCTCATCACCTCTCCTCTCCCCTCATCACCTCTCCTCTCCCCTCATCACCTCTCCTCTCCCCTCATCACCTCTCCACATCTCTCATCTCCCCTCCTCTCCTCTCCTCTCCCCTCCTCTCCTCTCCTCTCTTCTCCTCTCCTCTTCTCTCTTCTCCTCTCCTGTCCTTTCTTCATCTCTCCTCTCCTCTCCTCTTCATCTCTCTTTTTTTCTCCTCTCTCCTCTCCCCTCTCCCCATCTTCTCTCCTCTCCTCTCCTTTCCGCTCCGCTCCTCTCCTCTCCCCTCCTCTCCTCTCCTCTCCTTTCCACATGTTTCCTCTTCTCTCCTCTCCTGTCCTCTCCTTTCCACATGTCTCATCTCCTCTCCTCTCCACGCCTCTCCTCCCCTCTCCTCTCCACGCCTCTCCTCCCCTCTCCTCTCCTCATCTCCCCTCCTCTCCTCTCTCCTCTCCTCCACTTCTCTTCATCTCTCCTCTCCTCTCCCCATCCCTCCTCTCCTCTCGTCTATTCTCCTCTCCTCTCCTCTCTCCTCTCCTCTCCTCTCCTCTCCACTTCTCTTCCTCTCTCCTCTCCTCTCTCATCTCCTCTCCTCTCCTCTCCTCCTCTCTCCCCTCCTCTCCTCTCCTCTCCCCTGCAGCTGTGCTAAGGGACCTCCAGAGCAGCAGGGGGGCGAGGGGCCTGAGCTCTGCCTGGTAGAGAGGCTCCCTGCTGGGCTCGGCTCGGCTCGTTCATCTCCCCGGTGGCTGGACCTCCATTTGTAATAAGCGTTGGCTTGATGCGCTTGTGCTCTTAGTGCTAGACGCCCGATAAGCCTATCGCCCCGCACCATCTCATCTCTTCTCTTCCCCCCTACTCTGACATTACATCTCATCTCCCCCTCCTGTGCTAACATACATCCCCACGATAAGAATGGAATGGGGCCGTCTGAAGACTATGACACAAACAAACAATTGGAGGGGGGGGGATGGGGGGATGGGGTGAGGGTTTGGTGGGGAGGGCTAGGGGGGAGTGGTAGCGGTAGTGGTGGCTGGATCAAGTGAGGGGGCATATTTTAAGATATGTTGTAAGGATACGGCAGCATTGTCAGTGACTCAATACAGTATTACATTGGTGTGCTTACCTCTAGACAGTAACCATAGTGTGCCTATTTTGCTGCTGAGTGTGTAGCGAATAAGTAAGTGATGGGAGACCTGGATTACAGTAAATAACTAAAATCAAGTGTCACATATTCCAATGAGCATATTTTTACTGTCACTTGGAACATGTGGCACTGGATGATGGCTCCTGGATCCATATTGCCCATCATTGTGTTAGGCAGGGCTATAGTGCAGTGATTCTCAAAGTGTGGTCCAGGGACCACTAGTGGTTGGCAGCAGAGCTCAGGTGGTCCGCGAGGGGATTTCTACTTTTCCAAGATAAGCTAGCAGTAGGTTATATTTGTAACATTTTCATGTTTTCAACACAATAAGACAGGTTTATAATGTGAATAAAAAGTCGGTGATCTGCATGAAAATTAGCAGTGTCAAATTAGCACCCATCAACTGCCAATTCAGTTGACAAGTGGTCCCTGATCATTTTTGGGGAGGACAAAGTGGTCCTCGGTCTGAAAAGGTTTGAGAAACACTGCTGTAGTGTGATTCTGTATACATCTACTGTGTTGGATCAAACTTGTGTTGTGACGTGTGTGTACCTGTTAGGCCGTGTAGAGTATATAATGTGCTGTGTGCTCACCTGTCCCTCGACTGCGTCCGCGCTCCCACGGTCCTGCCACCCAGCCCCCCTCTCCTGAAGCCATCACCCTGTACATGTATTCTAGAGAGGGGGGAGAGAGAGAGAGAGAGAGAGAGAGAGAGAGAGAGAGAGAGAGAGAGAGAGAGAGAGAGAGAGAGAGAGAGAGAGAGAAAGAGAGAGATGTAAAATATGTGAACACGGAATGATAAAATCAAGAAATAAACACATATACGTACTATATACATGTGCAGTAAATACACTACATTTACCTGTACACTGTACATGTACATGTTTTTTTTATTAACAAAACTGTGCTTTGTATTTATAGATATAGTATGAATATATTGCAAGTCATGGACTATGGAGTGTGTGCATATGTGAAGGGTGTGTGTTGTGATTTGTGTGCGGTGACTGATAGTTTGCAGTGGTGTAGTGTGGTGAAAAGGGTACATGATGGGGAGGTGCTGCTGAACTGAATGCTCTGACTCTTGTCCC
>NC_085875.1:14867881-14870381 GCF_034702125.1 Engraulis encrasicolus
TAAATTGCAGAATTGCATGTTACATGATTACAATGCAAACACATTACAGCAAACATTACATTATATCATATTATACATTATTTATATCTAATATGTGTATAAAATATATTTATTGACATGCTGCAACTCTCATTGACACAGCCTAATTTAAACAGCCTTTTCGTAGACCCTAGCATATAAAACTACTATACAACATACAAATCTGATCATGATAATGGAAATGTACAGTAGTGTTTCTATAAGAATGCTGACTGTTTAACAAGAGCAATATGATCTTTTCCACAGGATGTTGCCACACGATGGGGCAGTAAGCAGAAGATGGTGGCGCGGGTACTGGAGCAACTCCCTGCCATAAGACGTGTCCTGGTCGAAGACAGAAAACACAGCAACCTCACCCCAGCCTGGCAAGATGTGTCTGTGTTGGAGTCCATCAACGCAGCAATGAAGCCATTGGTGGACTTAACAGACATCCTCTCAGGGGAAAAATATGTTACAGTGTCATCAGTCAAGCCTGTGCTGGAGCTGATTAAAGGTGATCTTCTCTCCCAAGACCCAGCAGACACAGCACTGACAGCCAGTATAAAAGAACAAATGTGCAAGACACTGGCTGACAAATACAGATCCCCTGCAATCCAAGGCCTATTGAGGAAAGCCACCATTCTGGACCCCAGGTATCGTGGCAGGATGGAGGAAGAAGAGGCATTAGAAGATCTGAAACTTCAGCTGGTGCAAGAGCAACTGGACTTAAAAGAGCCAGATGGAAATGGCCAAGGTGCTAGTGGTGAGAGCTGCAGCAGTGCTGATGGAGGGAAGGCGGATGAACCCACTGCTGCCCCCCCACCTGCTAAGAAGAAGAGGCTGAGTGACCTCCTTCAAAACAGGAGAGTTCAACTCTCGGGTCGTCAGGTCCAGGCTGCATCAAGGAGAGTACAGGTGGATGCAGAGCTAACCAGGTACCTACAAGAGGAGGTACTTGATACATCCTCTGATCCCTTGTTGTGGTGGCGTGAAAACGAAAAAAGATTCCCTCTTCTTGCCACCTTAGCGAAGAAATTCATGTGCATTTGTGCAACAAGCTGCAGCTCAGAGCGCATGTTCAGTACAGCTGGCAACATTGTTACACCTCAAAGAGTGTGCCTTAAGCCACACAAAGTTAACCAGTTGGTGTTTCTTGCTCGCAATCTGCCTGATGAGTAAAACAAGATTGTATTGATTGTGTGTGTGGGGGGGGGAGGGGGAGGGGGTTGCTGCTGTTTTGCACTGTTCATGATGTTACACCTCAAAGTGCCTTAAGCCACAAAGTCAACTGGTTTCTGTTCCTGACTTGATTAGTAAAGCAAAAAGATTGTATTGGTGTGTGTGTGTGTGTGTGTGTGTGTGTGTGTGTGTGTGTGTGTGTGTGTGTGTGTGTGTGTGTGTGTGTGTGTGTGTGTGTGTGTGTGTGTGTTGTTTTGCACTGCTCACAAATGTTCTCACTGTCTAGCTGTTTGTGTGTCTAGCAATTTGCACTGCTCACAAATGTTCTCACTGTCTAGCTGTTTGTGTGTAGGTGTGGTTCATTCTCTTGGACACAAATATGACATCGCTTGCTCTTGTTAATGCCACCTCTGGTGGGTAAGTGTTCTTATTGTTTACTGTGTGTGTGTGTGCATGTGTGTGTGCGTGCGTGCATGGGTGCCCCTGCTCGTTTATAAGCAACTTTAAAAGACATTCTTCATTGTTATTGTAATAAAACTACATTTATTGATATTTGAAATGGTGTATCTGCATTTTTTATTGCATTTTATCCAATTATTTATCATTGTAATTATATTATTTGAAAGTTGCGAAAAATTCAATATTATCAATTATCGGAAATAATTTCTTGGCCAACTTATCGTCCAGCAAAATTTGTCATCGTGACAGGCCTAAGTAGTAGTAGTAGTAGTAGTAGTAGCCGTAGTAGTAGTAGTAGTAGTAGTAGTAGTCGTCGTCGTCACAGTAGGTAAGCCCCACTCAGTCTCACCTGTGTCAGATGCCCCGCCCACTGCAGAGACCAGGTCAGGATGCCCCCCTCCAGCTCCGCCTGGAAAAATAAAGGCAACAACATACACACAAACATGAATCACACACACACAAACACATACACACAAACATGAATCACACACACACAAACACATACACACAAACATGAATCACACACACACAAACACATACACACAAACATGAATCACACACACACACACAAACACATACACAAACATTAACCACACACACAAACACATACACACAAACATGAATCACACACACCATAGACATAGCCTGGCTGTCACCGCTACACGGTTCTGCAAGCCTTGTCCCAGCCAAGCTGGATTAAGGCTTGCAGTTAAAAATAGGGACACTGTGCTGGAAATGGTCAAAAAGGTACTGCAACTATGCTGCTCATTGAAACTTACATGGAAGTTTATTAGGTAATAAATTAATATTTTCTAGTATGGTCCAGGTAGAGTCATTTTTGCAG
>NC_085875.1:14882881-14885381 GCF_034702125.1 Engraulis encrasicolus
CACACACACACACACACACACACACACACACACACACACACACACACACACACACACACACACACATAGAAATGCATATTTCATGCACATATTTAAACACACGCACATACGCACACACACATAGACAAACACACACACACACACACACACGCACACACACAAATATAGGTATATAATGTACAAATTCATACAGAAATGAACATTTAATGCACATATACTGTATATTGAGTACAGACACATACAAACACACACAAACGCATGCACACAAACACAAAATCATTGTCATTTTCAGTACTGCATGGCGGGTGGTGGTGTGTGTATTGCTGTTTGGTTGGCTAGTGGTCTCCTGGCTACTCCACACAAACAAACACACACACACACACACACACACACACACACACACACACACACACACACACACACACACACACACACACACACACACACACACACACACACACACACACACTGATGGTTGGTTGGGTTGGTTGGCTGGTGGTCTCCTGGCTACCACGGTGATAATCAGGGATCATGATGACTTTCATCATCAGTGGTGGCGGGAGTGTGTGTGTGTGTGTGTGTGTGTGTGTGTGTGTGTGTGTGTGTGTGTGTGTGTGTGTGTGTGTGTGTGTGTGTGTGTGTGTGTGTGTGTGTGTGTGTGTGTGTGTGTGCGTGCATTTGTGCGTGTGTCTGTGTGTGCGTGCGTGTGTGTGATAGAGAGCGCAATTGGCCTGGACCTCTATGTAAACGCCAGCCAGTCATCCTGACTGAGACTTGGGCTTAATTAGCATGCTCGCGCTATCTCCAGCACTAAATGTCTGCGGGTAACAAGTTAATTGGACACCAATTCAAACACTGACACAGTTCTAAACTTTTGCTGATCCCAAGAGGGGGAGAATGTCTTTTTGGGAGGTTTGTGTTCGGGAGGGCTGGGGAAGAGAGAGAGAGAAAAAAAGTAGCAGCCCTAGATTGGTTTATATAACAACAAAGTAATTATTTCCCACTTGAAATAACAATGTTGATTTAAAATTTCACAGCAAAATTTAAAAGCGACTGGCGCATTAGCTACAGCTTATCTGTTTTTTTTTCCCCCTCGTGCTGTTTCCAGTCAGTGTGTGTGTGTGTGTGTGTGTGTGTGTGTGTGTGTGTGTGTGTGTGTGTGTGTGTGTGTGTGTGTGTGTGTGTGTGTGTGTGTGTGTGTGTGTGTGTATGTGTGTGTACGTGCACAAGATTTTTCTTGTCAGTCACAGTATTTAGCAGAATCAAACAGCAATTACAGCAGTGGAAATAATGAGCAATCTCAACCACTGTGTGTGTGTGTGTGTGTGTGTGTGTGTGTGTGTGTGTGTGTGTGTGTGTGTGTGTGTGTGTGTGTGTGTGTGTGTGTGTGTGTGTGTGTGTGTGTGTGTGTGTGTGTGTGTGTGTGTGCGTGTAGTGTTGCCTTAGTAGGCAGCAGTGCTCCCCACCCGCTGCACACACACACATACACAAACACATACACATACACAAATTGACAAAGAAACAACCAGAGAGCCTCAACTCACAAATACATCTTCTACATAAGTCTTTCATATCTTCTGACAACAGTCATTACAATTTACGTTAAAGCTTTTGCTATGCATTAAAGAGAGAACATTTTGAAGATTTTAAATTCCTGGTTGTGTAACTGCAGCGATATTTCATGTAACTTGATTTGTAAACTTTTCATAGTCACCAATACCCAAATTGCCATAAATCAGTGGCAATTGAGAGATTGCAATAATTAGAAGTAAAATTAATAAATAAATAATAAAAACAATTCCCGTCTATAGTGCCATACAAAGGCAAAGTAAAGTAATTACACAATTTGTCAACAGTTTAGACTGAAAATAGTCTTCATTCCCCCTCGATTATCTTGTGCCCACATGGTCCCGTTTTAGAGATGCTGATATGTCAAAGTGGCAGTAGTTACAATATCCAACATTATAACAAGGCTTTGAAGGATTTTTCTCAGTTTCAATGTGTGTGTTTACATGCAGTTCAGTATCCCGAATATGAGGCATATCCCAGTTATGATCATATTTGGGATAAGGTGTTTATATGAGCACAGAGCGTTATATCGCGGTCTACATTGTTGGCCGTTATAGAATTATCTTCAAATGTGTGTAGCTTGGATACCAGCAACAGTGTTCTATGGGAAGCCTCGCTATCCAGGATAAGGTGTTTACATGCGCCAGTATCCCGCGCCAGTACTCCACCTAGCATATCCCAATTTATCAAAGTCCCAAATAAGAGCTTTTCCGGGATAGTCGGGATAAGGTGTTTATATGTTCAAACGCAAATTCAGGATACTTAATATCCCCATCATATTCAGGATACTGAACTATACTGAACTGTATGTAAACGCACTCAATCATGACAAATAAAGTACAGTGCTATCAAAGCAAAATAAATGTTGATGTCATACCTGTGGGTCAAACAGGAAGTAGGGGCGGCCATTTTGGATCTGCAGAGCCACATA
>NC_085875.1:14890381-14895381 GCF_034702125.1 Engraulis encrasicolus
GTGTGTGTGTGTGTGTGTGTGTGTGTGTGATGGCTGGATTCAACAAGCAACATGAACAACAATGGCAAAATAAAGGATATTATGCATAATTCTACATCAGTGATTTTCAACCTATGGGCCTGGCCCTGAAGGTATACCAAGTGGGCCTTGAAATAATATTCTAAAAATTATAATCACATTTTGGTGTGTGTTGCTGCTAATTTATGTGAGTTTTATTCGTAATCGGGTCAGAGGTGGGCCCCAAACATTTGTGACAATTTCGAGTGGGCCCCAAGTTGGAAAAGGTTGGGAACCCGTGGTCTACGTAGTGTATTTCACAAAGAACAGCAGTACATAGTACAGAAGTACATAACAACATGTGAACACAACAGAACATAACAGAAGTACATAGCAATCTTCAGAGCTCATTTTCCATAATGTCTGTACGGTGTGTGTGTGTGTGTGTGTGTGTGTGTGTGTGTGTGTGTGTGTGTGTGTGTGTGTGTGTGTGTGTGTGTGTGTGTGTGTGTGTGTGTGTGTGTGTGTGTGTGTGTGTGTGTGTGTGTGTGTGTGTGTGTGTGTTTGTAATTATTATTATCAATGTCTTTATCAAAATGTCTTAGAAAGAGAGTAGAGTACAATTTGACCTAATTTGCATTTAATATCTGGGTAACACTTTATTTTAGGGACACATCTATAAGCACTAATGCATACAATGTTAATGCCTGCATAAGTAACTTGTAAGGCATGTATTAAGCAAACGCTAAGGCCTACTAGGTCCTTGCTAAAGTTAAATTGATAATAAATCTCTTATTGTGCATGAACAAGACATTTGCGAATACATGCCTAACAAATGTTTGATTTTGTTTTGTACATGCCTTACAAGTTACTTATACAGGTACATTGTGTGTATTAGTGCTAATAGATGTATCCCTAAAATAAAGTGTTATCAATATCTGCTGTGGAACTGTTTAGAATCAAACAAACCTTGCATATTCTAAATCGAAAGGGGTCTAGCAAGATTACATGTTGTTTAAAAAAATGTGTGTGTGTGTGATTGTGAGTTACCCTTTGAAAACAAGGCTGTTTGAGTTGAGAAATGTTTCCTAGCTACAGTAACCACCAGGACAGAGTGTGTTCAGCTTCAGTGGGCTCTGACTTTAAGTGCAGAGTGGACAAACACACACACACACACACACACACACACACACACACACACACACACACACACACACACACACACACACACACACACACGCACACACACACACACACACACACTATGTGTGCACGTGCACACACACACACACACACACACACACACACACACACACACACACACACACACACACACACACACACACACACACACACACACACACACACACACACACACACTCAATGACACACTTGAGTGCACGACAGATGTCCACTATGAGTGAACGTTGACTGGGGATGGAGTGGACACGACACACGCCGTATAGAACAGACTGTCGAGTCAACAAAGAACGGCCAGAGCACATTACACTACGGTGAGTGGAGATGGACGGACACTGTCACACACACACACACACACACACACACACACACACACACACACACACACACACACACACACACACACACACACACACACACACACACATAGAGCAGTTTCTGCTGAGGCCACAACTTGTGATGCGTGTCCCCGTGGCAGGACGCCCCTCTGAGGGCTGGTGCTCAACCCAGGGCCTCATAATTGTCTTGGCCGGACACCGGACCACTCCATCTCCACTCAAGAGGGGGTGTGTGTGAGTGCGTGTGTGTGTGTGTGTGTGTGTGTGTGTGTGTGTGTGTGTGTGTGTGTGTGTGTGTGTGTGTGTGTGTGTGAGTGAGAGAGAGAGAGAGAGAGAGAGAGAGAGAGAGAGTGTGCTTGAAAGGCTGTGTGTCTGTGTTCGTGAGTGCGTGCATACGTGTGTGTGTGTGTGCACCTGTGAGTGTATCGCAGTGTGCTTGTGTGTTTGTGTATGAGCCAGTGAGCTTGTCAGTGTGTGCTCGTGAGTGTGTGTGTGTGTGTGTGTGTGTGTGTGTGTGTGTCTGTGTGTCTGTAAGTGCACTCGTGTGTGTGTTCCCCGGGGTTGATCAGCTATTTCCTGACCACGACTCCACATCCATCAGCAGCTGAATACCATTATGAGAGACGGGGGCCCCCGATCGGCACCGGCACACACACACACACACACACACACACACACACACACACACACACACACACACACACACACACACACACACACACACACACACACACACACACACACACACACCATGATGAGGGACGGGGTCCTGGATCGGCACCGACAGCCTCTCACCTCACTGGGATTTGGGCCTCAGTGGTCAGCACGGCTCAACATTAGGGTAGTGTGTGTGTGTGTGTGTGTGTGTGTGTGTGTGTGTGTGTGTGTGTGTGTGTGTGTGTGTGTGTGTGTGTGTGTGTGTGTGTGGCTGTGTGTGTGTGTGTGGCTGTGTGCGTGTGTGTCTGTGTGTGTTTGTGTGTGTGTGTGTGTGTTTGTGCCATTTATATAACAAAACATATTTAGAACCCAGTGGTTTCTAAATAAGTGCAGCAAAGCAAAATACTCCCACCTATATTTAAATAGAAAATAAAAAAAACATGGGGGCGCTGTGGGCTTTTGGGCTTACATTGCCCGCGGGGACCCCGGTTCGAATCTGGTCGGGGTCCTTTCCCGACCCTGCCCCATCTCTCTCTCTCAATCTTTTCCTGTCTACTCTCACATTATACTGTAATAATAAAGGCGAAAAAGTCCCAAAAACTACATTAAAAAAAAAGCAAAGAAAGAAACATGAAAATGTTGTGCAAATATAAATTTGCCTTTTAGAATGCAGAATATATCCTATCAGTTACCCATTTCAAAATAATGACTAAAGCTTTGAAAAGGTAATGCAGTGGTGTAGTCTACGTAAGAACACGGGTATACGGAGTATACCCACTTCTAAATTTCAAGGATTTCAGTATACCCACTTTAAATTGATTGTTCCATTATTTTCAATGGCACAAATATATACAGTATGCCCACTTCAAAAAATGCTCAAATATACAGTATACCTACCATAAAAAAAGTAGACTACACCACTGGTCACGATGCTATGTGAAAAATCCCATTTGGTACAGGTGGGAAAGTGTTGCACTTTGGAGGCATCAAGGCTGCCATGTCCATCATCATGAGGCAGAGGAGCAATAAGCAATACTGTCCTCAAAAGCCACCTGATTATCTTTTAACTGTTTGTATTTCTCAGTAAACACGCAGTGTAAAGAAACAAGTTTCCCGATCATCTCTGTCATGATTGTGTGCAAAATCCCATCTGGTACAGGAAGGAAAGTGTTGCACTTTGGAGGCATCAAGGCTGCCATGTCCATCATCATGAGGCAGAGGAGTATGTGTTAACCTGGGGGCTGTTTCTGTACCAAGGTAGCCCACTTTAAGCAAGGGTTAGTTTGGCTAAAAAAGCACTTTGTTTCCCTGGAATTACCAAGGAATTACCCATTTCAAAATAATGATTAAAGCTTTGAAAAAATCACGAGACATTAGAAGATGTTTTTGAAGCTGTTCGTAATCAGCAGAGAGTGCAAGCTACTTCCTGATTAGCAATACTGTCCTCAAAAGCCACCTGATTATCTTTTAACTGTTTGTATTTCTCAGTAAATACGCAGTGTAAAGAAACAAGTTTCCCGATCATTTCTGTCATGATGCTATGTGAAAAATCCCATTTGGTAGAGGTGAGAAAGTGTTGCACTTTGGAGGCATCAGGCTGCCATGTCCATCATCATGAGTCCGAGAAAAATGTGTTAACCTGGGGGCTGTTTCTGGCCACACACTGACAAAGTAAGACATGGTGGCAAAATTAAAAATTTAGGCTGGCTCACCGGCAAGCATTTCACTCTCCCGAAAAACTGTTTTGCTGGAGGTAAAGCCTTTTCCCCATCTCTCTGTCATCTGACACACACACACACACACACACACACACACACCAACGCCACACCTTAGGTACCGTATAGCCACTTATTGTGCGTGTGTGTGTGAATGTGTGACAGTGTGTCTAAAACCAGCGTGTATGTGTGACTGTGTGTATTTCTATGTGCATGTCTGACTGTGAATGTGTGTGCATGTCCGCCTCTGTGTGTGTGTTTGTGTGTGTGTTTATGTGTGTGTGTGTGTCTGTGTGTGTCTGTGTCTGTGTCTGTCTCTCTGTCTGTCTGTGTGTCTGAGTACGTGTATGTCCGTGTGTGAGTATGTCTACGTGTATGTCCATGTGTGTGTGTCTGTCTGTGTGCGCGCGCGCGTGTGTGTATGTGTGTGTGTGTGTGTGTGTGTGTGTGTGTGTGTGTGTGTGTGTGTGTGTGTGTTTGAGTATGTTTTTGTATGTCTGTGTGTGTCCGTGCTAATATGTGTGTGTGTGTGTGTGTGTGTGTGTGTGTGTGTGTGTGTGTGTGTGTGTGTGTGTGTGTGTGTGTGTGTGTGTGTGTGTGTGTGTGTGTGTGTGTGTGTGTGCGCGTGCGTGTGTGTGTGTGTCTCCATGTGTGTGTGTGTGTGTGTGTGTGTGTGTGTGTGTGTGTGTGTGTGTGTGTGTGTGTGTGTGTGTGTGTGTGTGTGTGTGAGTGAATGACGAATGGGAGGGATTGGTTTGACCTCTCAGCCTGTAAGCCTCTGAGGCCTGTGGGGCAGCCCTGGAGGACATAAAACCCATCACCCAGACGCATCACCACACACACACACACACACACACACACACACACACACACACACACACACACACACACACACACACACACACACACACACACACACACACACACACACACACACACACACACACACACACACACACACACACACACACACACACACACACACACACACACACACACACAGCGCACCAGCACACACACACACACACACACACACACACACACACACACACACACACACACACCCAGACACACCAGCACACACACACCCAGA
>NC_085875.1:14935381-14940381 GCF_034702125.1 Engraulis encrasicolus
ATTGACTTTCACTAGCTTAGCAACATACTCCCTCTTTTAACTTGTCTTAAAGCAAGACAACACTTAACATGAAAAATAAGACACTTTACCACCTTTATAAACCCCAGCCAACGATTTTAACTGTATTAAGCCCCAAAATAGTGGCATACCCCTTTAAAGGGGGGCCCCCTCATAATTCGTGAAGCAGAACTGACTCACCGGTGGGCCCTTCACCTTTGTGGGCCCCTATTTTCAGAAATGTTAAACTTTTTTCTTTCTTTTTGTTTTGTTTTACATTTCTGAAAATAGGCGCTCACGAGGGTGCAGGGCCCACTTGGAAATGCCCACTATGCCAGATGGTCAGTCCAATTCTGCCACCCACCCTCACTACCCCCCACCGCCGTCATCACCATCACGCCACAATGGCACTCAGTCGGCACAATGCAGAGAAATGTAAGTACTAATCAAGCCGCTGCCTCCAAATTAAAAATTCTCTTGTGATTCTGTTAATTTAAGATTCACGTGGGGGCCGTCGGCAACTGGGGTGGCTTCACTTGGTCTGGTGGAGAGGAGAGGAGAGGAGAGGAGAGGAGAGGAGAGGAGGGGAGACAAGAGGAGAGGAGAGGAGAGGAGAGGAGAGGAGGGGAGACAAGAGGAGAGGAGAGGAGGGGAGAGGAGAGGAGGGGAGAGAGGAAGCGAGCCTCACAATGAAGAAAAAGCCATTAATGTTGATGGAGATAGCGAGGCACAGCCTTTTTCTTCCCTTTGTCTCGTATTTATTTGATCACTTTCTCATTGACATCATTATGGTGCCGCGTGCCAAAGTCAAGACACCAGGAAACTCGACTTGGGTATTGTGGGGAAAACTTTTGGCAAAAAGAGTGTCGGGAGAGGCGGGGGGGAGAGAGGGTAACGGAGTGTGGTGGGGGTGATCCACCAATCCCCTTTTGAAAAGCACACACAAAAGGACTCTGATTGAAAACGTCACGCTCCCTCAACCCTCTATGAGACGAGCTTGTTCTGACATGTGTAACACGGTTGGCAAGGCGGAGCACGGCTGAAAGCACACTGCACTTCTTTGAGGAGCAGCCATCTTTGAAAGACATGGCCTTTTTGTCATCTTTGTCTTGTACGTGTGTCAGCGCATCAGCCATTTATTCTAACTAGAGATGCACCGGATCCAAGATCCGGTTCCGGATCCGGAAGGATAATAGGGTTTTTCACAGGATCCGGGTCCGGCAGAATCTTAAGCAGTGGTTCCGGTATCCGGCAGATACCTAAAAATCAGGATCTGGTGCATCTCTAGTTTTTACGTAGCCTAGTCTTTTCTGTCAGTCTTTCACAACCCCAATCGCTGCAAGGAGTGAAAGCCCTTTGGAAGCGGCCGTTGCAGGCAGTGTGGCAGTAAGCCAATGAGTCTAAAAAATAGTTTGAACCAACGTAATAAAAAGGGCCCACGTGTGCGAGTAGGCTATGTGTTTCAACCCTTTCGTAGGATCCGGTATCCGGTTCCGAATCCTACGAAAGGATCTTGAGCAGTGGATAGTGGATCCAGTATACGGCAGGATCCTAAAATTCAGGATTCGGTGCATCTCTAATTCTAACCTACTGTTTCTCAACAGGGGCTCTACAGCCCCACCAGGGGGTATTTGTGAGTCCTAGGGGGGCGTTGAGAATGATTCATCTGCTTAGTTGCCATTCGGGGGCATGTGTCCATTTTATTTATTTTTTTAAATTAAAGGGGACGTTGGCATGCTTATGATGAGGTCCAGGACGTTTATTCCAAAAAGATTGAGAACCACTGGTCAAACTCTTCTCAAATAAATTATGGTGTTTTAACCTACTGTACATACAGGTATGTAGTAAATTTTAGTATGAAATCAGTGCCCGTCTTTTGGTTTAGCAATCAAGCATTATAGAGTAAACGAGTTGCGAACAATTAGTCTGTCTGCAGAGGTGCCTTTTAGCACAGTACATAATGAGTGGACTGCCTTATCTGTGTGCTATGCAGTGAACGAATGCACATTTCAGTAAAAGTAAAAGTAAAAGTAAAAGTAAACAACGCGGGTAACTTATCTGAGTAACCCGTACTTGTAACTACGATCAGCTCACTCTGTGCTTGTTGGGTGAAATTTGTGTTGGGTTCTTGTTAGGCTTTTAGTAGTTTAGATTTCAGAAACAACACAGTCCATTTGCTTCATTAGGTACAATGGAGTAAATTGTGTAACAGCTATGTAATATCATGTACTTACACCATGAATTATCTTTTACACGTGTGTGTGTGTGTGTGTGTGTGTGTGTGTGTGTGTGTGTGTGTGTGTGTGTGTGTGTGTGTGTGTGTGTGTGTGTGTGTGTGTGTGTGTGTGTGTGTGTGCGTGTGCGTGCGTGCGTGTTAGGGATGCAAATGATTAATTGATTAATCGACTTTAATCGATCAATGCATTAATCGATTACAAAACATTAATCGGAATTAATCGATAATTCAACTGACAAGAGACCCAGGTATAATGAGCATGTGAAGAGTGTGTGTGAAGAGGGGTGTGAATAGTGGGAATAATTAAATTACTTTTGGATTAAAGAATTTAAATAGAATACATTTAAATCTGATATTTTATCTTAATTTTTATGAAAAAAATCAGATTTAGTAGTTTTTTTCTGAGAAACATTGAGATTTTTGGGGGAGGGGGGGGACGCCGCTTATCAATTAATCGTAAGTCGATCGATAAGACTATCAACTAATGATTAATGAATTAATCGAAAATTTGCATCCCTTGTGCGCGTGTGTGTCTGGGTTCTCACCGTTTGCCTGTTCAGGAGGGTCCCACTCCACCTCGACCTCTCCCGATCCCGTCGGTGTCACTCTGGGCGGAGCCTGGTTGAGGGGCGGGACCTGTGACGTCACCACGACAACCGGCTCGCTGCGGCCACAGCCCCCGCTGGTGCAGGCCGATAGCGTGAAGGCGTAGCGTGTAAAGGGGCGGAGTCCAGTCACAGTAGCCTCCGTCTGCAGCCCAGTGTAGTGCACCACCTCCTTCTAAACAAAACAGAAATTCAACACTTAGGCCGGCCGCACATTGGCTCCGACAGCACTGCGGCGCACTTTTGCTTCCAACGAAATTCGGACCCCCAAATCCAATTTCACATGAACATAGCATTGAGAGTCAATGGGCGGCGCAGACAAAATAGAACTTGTCTGTAATTGCTATCCGACACCTGCGAATGTCCACGGACATCGGCGACAGTGTGCGGGGTTCTATTGAAAACAATGAAATCGAACCTTTGCCCAGCAGTGCTCAGCCGTTTGTCGGAGCCGGTGTGCGGAAGCCCTTAGGATCAGCAATCGTAGCCATTTTGGGGCCCTCATCAAAATATAGTCTTGGGGCTATTTACCAGGATTGACTAATTGGGGGCCCCATACGGAGGGCAGCTTTTAGGTGGGGGCCCTAGTCAATTGCAGAGACTGTGTATTGGTAAAGCCAGCCCTGCTTAGATTCTTAGACCAGCTGTTCTCCATAGAGTTGCAAAATGTTCAACTCTTTATTTAAAACATAGGTCAAGCTAGACAATATTCCCATTTGTATGTGTGTGTGTGTGTGTGTGTGTGTGTGTGTGTGTGTGTGTGTGTGTGTGTGTGTGTGTGTGTGTGTGTGTGTGTGTATGTGTGTGCGTCTGTGTGTGTGTGTGTGTGTGTGTGTGTGTGCGTGTGTGTGTGCGTCTGTGTGTGTGTGTGTATGTGTGTGTGTGTGTTTGTGTGTGTGTGTGCATGTACATACTGTATCTATACAATATGTACTGTATGTGTGTATGCAAGTCTATATGCAAATGCGTACATATGAGTACATGAACTGTTTCAATGTAGCTCCTCATGAGAAAAAGAAATAAAGTCTGCGCAACGTTTCGACCTTCAGGTCTTCATCAGGCAAAGTGATCAATGTAGTTCCTCACCTCCTCCTCCTCCTCCTCCTCCCCAAGGTCTCCCACCTCCTTCTTCTCCTTCTTCTTCTTAACCCCTGCACTGCTCCTCCCGCCCTGCTCCACAGAGCTGAGCACGTAGCGCTCCACATGTCCAGAGGAGGCGCCGCCACCGTGTGCGCTGTCGCTGCTGTCCGGGTTCGGGTCCTGTAGTAGGGAGAGGGAGGAGGTCCAGTTGAAGGAGGCGCTGTGTGGCTTGGCTCGGCCCTGCTGCAGGAGCAGGAGGTGTTCTGGGGCGGGGACGGAGGCCAGGGTGCGGTAGCCGACCTCCGGGCTGCTGGTGCTGCCCTGCACCGTGCTGGTCACCAGCCGGTAGCTGTAGAGCTGGTGAGGACTCAGGCCCTCGTCATCAAATAACATAGAGTCTGGTGAAGGGAGGGAAGGAGAGAGGGAGAGAGAGAGAGGAGGGAGGGGAAGGAGAGAGAGAGAGAGAGAGAGATTAGTTAAGAGAGTTAAGATTAGTGATGTTTCATAGAAGGTAAGTCTACACTTGGTTAAGGCTGAGGTCTGTATCATTGCTGGTCACCAGCCGGTAGCTGTAGAGCTGGTGAGGACTCAGGCCCTCGTCATCAAATAACATAGAGTCTGGTGAAGGGAGGGAAGGAGAGAGGGAGAGAGAGAGAGGGGAAGGAGAGAGAGAGAGAGAGAGAGAGGAGAGAGGGGAGGGAGGGGAAGGAGAGAGCGAGGGAGAGAGAGAGAGAGAGCGAGGGAGAGAGAGAGAGAGAGGGAGAGAGAGAGTTTAGCATCAACAATTTCATTTCAGAAAATAGGTAGAGCTGGTGAGGCCTCAGGCCCTCGTCATCAAATAACATAGAGTCTGGTGGAGGGAAGGAGGGGGAGAGAGAGAGAGAGAGAGAGAGAGAGAGAGAGAGAGAGAGAGAGAGAGAGAGAGAGAGAGAGAGGAGGAAGGAGGGGAGAGAGGAAGAGAGAGAGGGGAAGAGAGAGGGAAAGAGAGAGAGAGGAGGGAGGGGAAGGAGAGAGAGAGAGAGAGAGAGAGAGCGAGAGAGATTAGTTAAGAGAGTTAAGATTAGTGATGTTTAATAGAAGGT
>NC_085875.1:14965381-14977881 GCF_034702125.1 Engraulis encrasicolus
AAGGCTTTTGAGGAGTTAGTTAGACTGAAATGCATTCTGCTCCTGCGGAGCTTTGCAACACTCAACAGAACCACAAAGGCAGAAAACCCTTTAGTATAACTGTGGTTGTGTTGAGTGTTGCAAAGCTCCGCAGGAGCAGAATGCATTTCAGTCTAACTAACTCCTCAAAAGCCTTCAGCAACCCAAAACCCCGGCCTGCACTACAAACACATCAGGAATTCAAATTCCCGTATGCTGTCCTACCAAAAAACAAAATAAATAAATAAATTATGAAATGATATTTCATTCTCAAATATATCAGGCACTAAAATGTTACCCCAAAAATTGTTGACAAGGCTAGAAAATATCTCCAGTGTCTGATTCTGCAAAGGTAGGAGGAACAAGAGCCCTAATTCAGATATTCAGAGACCTCAGAGCCAGCACAGCAATATGCTGCTACTGTAGACAACATGGCGGAGCCTTCTCTCCTCTCCTTCTCTGCTTCTCTCATCCTGCTCCTTCTCCTTCTCCTCTTCTTTTCTTTTCTTTTCACTCATTTCCTCTTCTCTCCGCTCCTCTCCTCTGCTCCTCTTTTCTCTCTATTCTATCCCTTCTCTTCTCGTCTCTCCTCTCCTCTCCTCTCTGCTTCTCTCATCCTGCTCCTTCTCCTTCTCCTCTTCTTTTCTTTTCTTTTCACTCATTTCCTCTTCTCTCATCTCCTCTCCTCTCCTCTCTTACTCCTCTTCTTGTCTCTTCTCTTCTCTCTCTCTTCTCTTCTCTTCTCTTCTCTTCTCTTCACTTCACTTCTCTTCTATTATCTTCTCTCTTTCTTTCCTTTTCTTATCTGATATTCTATTCCAATCTTTTTATCTCCCCTCCTCCCCACTGCTCTCTTCTTTTATCTTCTTTTATCATTGACTTCTTTTCTCTCCCCTCCTTCTCTCTTCTCCTTCTGTCATCCCTTCTTGCTGAATTGTTCCCTATCACTCCATTCAACTCCACTCCACCTCTCTACTCCCGTTCTCTTCACTCTCCCTCTCTCCAAACACTCCTATCTCCCTCCTCTCCTTCCTCCCCTAATGCACACAAAAGTACTCACGACCTCCCCCTGACATAATGTGCATCCATAGTGCAAACAGGGTTCTCAGCTTACTTCCCAAACACACAGATCGGCCCTCACATCCCAGTGGGGGAGCCCCTGTATATAACCTGGACTAGGTGAGGGAGGGGGAAAGAGGTGAGGGGAGACGACAGGGTGAGAGGGTTAAAAAAAAGTCATGTTTACCTGGGCGGCAGATGCCACAGTCTTGCCCTTGGCGAGAGGGCAGACACACACACTGCCCGCTGAGCGGATCACACACGCTCCCTAGCACGGTGCCCTCCCGATCGCAGCGGCAAGGCGCGCAGTCGTACGACCCGTCACTGTCGCCGTCCCCGTCACCGTCAATGCCATTCTCCTCGTCTCTGTCCCTGTCACCACGGTCGAGCCCTGTCAGGTTCGCACCGGTTGTGCGGTTGAAGGTGTTCTGGGCACAGACGTCGCAGCGCAAGCCCTCCGTCCGCTCCTTGCAGGGGCACTGGCCGGTGCCCGGGTGGCACACGTCCGACCCGTTCACCGTGCCCCGCGTGTCACACTGGCACGGCAGGCAGCCCAGAGTCGAGGAGTCGGAGTCGGAGTCGACCCGGAGTCGCTCCAGGCTGTGGTACCCGGGGCGGCAGGTGTCGCACCTCCTGCCCCACACGTGGGCTTTGCACGGGCACTGGCCCGTCTTGAGGTCGCACGTCCCCGTCCCGCCCGGCGCCGGCAGCGTGCCCGCTGGGTCGCAGCCGCAGGGTCGGCACTCGCCCCCGCCCCCGAGGAGGGAGGAGTCCAGGCCGTAGTGTCCCGGAGCGCAAGAGTCGCACAGGAGGCCCCGCACGTGCTCCTTGCACTCGCACCGGCCCGAGAACGGGTTGCAGAACTGGTGCAGCGAGCCGTCGGCGTGGCAACCGCAGGGGCTGCAGCCCTCGGGGTCGGAGAGGTTGAGGAACTTGAAGCCGTAGTCGCAGCGGTCGCACGTCAGGCCTGCGGGGTGGGGAGACAAGACAAGAGGAGGGAGAGACGCTATACACGTTAGACTTTATACAGGGGTGTGTGTGTGTGTGTGTGTGTGTGTGTGAGAGACAGAGAGACAGACAGACAGACAGACATAGCAAGACGCTTTTTAACCAAAGCGAAGTGTAATGTAACGTAGCAAGTAGTACAAGCACATGATAACTTACATCACATTCCCATGTGTCTTGCACTATCGACACAAGACTATCGCAGGATTTTAACATTACATTACATTACATTGCACTTTTATCCAAGCACCTTCAGATATTACATGGCATTGTCTACAGTCCCTGGAGCAGTGTGAGTATAGCTGCATTGCTCAAGGGATTGGTAAGGGTGGGGACTGAACCTGCAACCCTGGAACCAACATGCAGTCGAACTCCCTAACCATTACCCCACAGCTGCCCATAGGGGTGGGCAATATGACGATATTATATTGTGAATCGCGATATTGAGTAAAATATCGTCTCGAATCTGCCAAAGTGGAGAAATCGTATAGATTGTCTTGCAGTGAGGATGTTTATCAGTATCAGAGTGATGTTTTCTCACTTGTGTTGTTGGTATGGACGGTATACTATCGTAAAAGGTATTTTTTCCACCAAGGTATGGATTTTGGCCATACCTTTCTACCGTGATATAGCGTATTGCATCCTGCAGATGGCAGTATACAACGTTTTGAACATCCACCCGACTGACTGCCTCAAGTTGTAGCAATGTGGTTGTAGAGAAACAGCAGCACAATAATTTCCTTTGAATAAGCTTCATGTGTAAAATGTATGGTTAGTGTAGTGAACTATTGTTTGAAATGGTGTGTGATGGCAACACATTTCGATTCTGGACTCCACAATTTACTGAGCACGAAATGCAAGCTAACTAGCTAACAGCCCAAGTCATTCATGTCTATGCTGGTGTCTGACAAAATAAATGTGCTTAATGTGCTAACATTGGTTGCCTTACATTTAACACATTGCGCCAGCCGTAACAGCTGTATGTTACTGTTTCCAGTTGAGATAATATCATTCATGATATCTGACTGGGTGTTAGTAACTAAAACAACTGTTCACTGTTTAACCCTCTGAGGTCTAAGGCCTTTCAGAGGCTTTTAGGCTGCTGGCACCACCCTGACATTTTCAAGTATTTTCAACTAACAGTAAGCATCTATGCAAAAGTGAAATATATGGTTGCATTCTGAAAAGCCTGACAATAAATAATCTGAAAGAAAATTGGGTGTCATACAAACATGTTTTATTTAAATTGAGTATAAACACAACTGTACAAAAAAACAGGTTTCAGAGGTCTTCAAAAAGTGCAAGAAAACACACAATAAATATATCTAGCCAAGACTTTTGAAGTTTGAATCTTGTAAACAAATGTGTTGGCTGCATAAAAGTAAAAAGGGCATTTAGAAATGTTTTGTTGTTTTCATACAAAATGCAAAAAAGAAACACTATGTCAGGCCACTGCCTGTCTCATTTGAATACTAATGAGATAGGTGTGAAAAACCTCTAATGGCCCACACCCCCTGTCAATCTCCATGTGCTCTGATAACACACCCCCCTGTCACTCTCTTTGTCCTGTGGCCAAGTAAGGAGCATGGCTGTGTTTACCCTAGATGAAAGGGGCGTGTTGTCACCTCTGAATAGCCACTCAAGCACCGGTACTTTACATGTGAATAGCTATACGTGTGGCTGCTACAGGCAGAGAGTACAGAATATGCGAAGATTTCTTTTCACTTTCTTTAAATTGGGCCAGCTATATAATTTATTCAATATATATATATTTGAAATCTGGAAGGTCTGAGGTTTCTAATGGTGTAACTTATATGTTTCAATGACAAAAATTCACAGAGTTACAGATTTGTTTTTGGAGACATGTCAAATTGCCCTCTAAAGGGCAATTAGACCTCAGAGGGTTAAAATGTGGCATTAGCGATTTCGCTAACGTTAGCACGCTAACCGCTGGTGCAGTGAAAGCTGCCATTGCCATTCAAATGCATTAGTTCTGCAATGCATTGCTAGCTGCCTCATGTGAAAGTTCGTTTTTCTTAACTTTAACAATGACAGCTTAAACCATTATGCTTGGCATAATCACAGATGCAAGCACACATTTCAAAATTACCATAAACAACTCCCGAAATAGAAAAAAGGTGCAATGAACGATGTAGTTGATACAATCCACGTTCAGTTCTATTTACTCTCAATGTGTTCAGTTTGACACCCCTCCCTTTCCCCCCTCTCTGTCTACCGTAGTTTAACCCCTTCGACACTTGGTGAAATTGACAGTGTTCTATTGGGTAGCATTGCATTGCAAAATGCATTTTACATAGGCTAGTTTTTGCTTGTTTTTAAAAAATGTAATGGCAAGAATTCACATATGAAAGGACATTGTGTCATTTCCAAAAATCAAATGCAAAGGTAAAAAATTATTATTATTATTTTTTTTTTTGTCATTTTGCAACGCTTAAATTTTAAACAAATGTACAATACCGTGATATATACCGTGATATATACCGTGACTAAAATTATACTGAGATATACATTTTTGGCCATATCGCCCACCCCTAATTGTATTCCAATTGTACACTTTATGAGAGTATCATCAGTGTGTTAACATTTTATTGACTGCAAATTACAAATTGCAAGTATATGAAAGTTGTTTTTTGTTGTTTTTATTTTTTGGATGGACGATCGTGATAAAAAATCGAAATCGTGATTTCATGTTAAAAAATCGTGATACAACATTTTTGCCATATCGCCCACTAGTGGTGTGGATCGGCACTGCCCTCACGATCCGATTCGATCACGATTCGGGAGGTAGTAGATCCGATTCGATTCGATTCTATTAGATCCAATCCGATTCGATTCAATTCTACAATGCATTGCAATGCATTACATTTCTACTGAACGCAAAGCAAATGTTCAGCTATGATGAGGAAATACAAGTAGTCAGATACTGAGCAACAATTTATTGGCTGTTTTCTGTATCAGTCTGTATCAGTCTTGCAATGTTTTGAAGTGTTTTTATTTAATTTAACATTCATTTGCTCCCGAAATATCCATGGAAGTAATTGAAACTTAAAAAAATTGCCGGATTGATTCTGGAACTTGCCGGATCTGGATCTGGATCGTCCATGCCCCGGATCGATTCGGATCGCCGAATCGATCATTGTTGACACCACTATCGCCCACCCCACAGCTGCCCAAACACCTGCCTCACTGTACGGTTTTATTTGCAAGATGTGGTAACACTTTATTTTAGGGATACATCTATTAGCACTAATACATACAATGTTCCTGTATAAGTAACTTGTAAGGCATGTACAAAGCAAAATCAAACATTTGTTAGGCATGTATTCGCAAATGTCTTGTTCATGCACAATAAGGGATTTATTACCAATTTAACCTTAGCAAGGACCTAGTAGGCCTTAGTGTTTGCTTAGTACATGCCTTACAAGTTACTTGTGCAGGCATTAACATTGTATGTATTGGTGCTTATAGATGTGTCCCAAAAATAAAGTGTTACCCAAGATTTCACTACATTTAAGTTTTAGGCAGTGTCAGAATAGTTACGTTAAAGGAGCATAACTTCAGTGTTTATCTTCCAGCTAATTCCTCTGATATATTTACAGCACAACTGAAATGCTGTGTAATCACATACAGTACCATATATTCATCCAGGATTTGCATCAAGTCATGCGAATATGCTTCACGCATTCACACATGAACGCACGCACGCACGCACGCACACACAGACACACAGACACACACACTCTTTCTCTCTCTCTCTCTCTCTCTCTCTCTCTCTCTCTCTCTCTCTCTCTCTCTCACACACACACACACACAGACACACACACACACACACACACACACACACACACACACACACACACACACACACACACACACACACACACACACCATAGATGTCTGCGTGGTGATCTGACCAGCCTTGATAGCTGCAGATAAATCTATACAGTACGATGCCTGATGCAGCACAATCAAAATCACACATCTTAGCACATTTCCCAAGCAATTATAAACCATAAGCTTGTGAAAAGAAGCCGTTCAAACAAACAAGTAAATAAATAAATAAATAAATAAATGTGTGTGGCTTTTTACAAGTAGCGTAAAATGAGGATAGGGTGTGTGTGTGTGTGTGTGTGTGTGTGTGTGTGTGTGTGTGTGTGTGTGTGTGTGTGTGTGTGTGTGTGTGTGTGTGTGTGTGTGTGTGTGCGCGTGCGTGTGTATGTGTGTGGGTGTGTGTGTGTGTGTCTGTGAGAGAGCGAAAGAGAGAGAGAGAGAGAGAGAGAGAGAGAGAGAGAGAGAGAGAGAGAGAGAGAGAGAGAGAGAGGGAAAAAAATGAAACGCCATCATTAAGTGAGGTCCTTTGAGCGTGATGGATAACCCACCTCAGGCAGGCCACTTAATTTTCACCGAGAGAGAAAATAAATAAATTAAAACGCTACAAGAAAAAAGGCACAACGCGCCACAAAGATGTAAAAATAACTGTGAGGCTAGAAAAAGAATTACAGCTCAATTTGGAACTACTAAAACGTAGTGGTCTACGTGGATTCAAATCATATCAAGTTTTTTAAAATATGCACGGTGCTGCTTATTTGAATATGCCATATATATTCTTGACAGGTAATCTATTGCTAATGTTGCTGAGCAAAGCCTAAGGGGCTTGTCCTGCGCAGCTACAAGTACCACCAGACGCACACGGCTGCCATTTACACCGCACTGCTCCGCTGCTGTGCCTCGCAACACACACACACACGCACACACACACACATATACATACACACACACACACACACACACACACACACACACACACACACACACACACACACATATACACACACATGCACAGACACAGACACACACACACAAAAACACACAAAAATACAAACACACTTACGTACACACACATGCATGCACGCACACTCATGCGCACGTATGGCATGCACGGCACGCACTCACGCACGTGCACACACACACACACACACACACACACACACACACACACACACACACACACACACACACACACACACACACACACACACACACACACACACACACACACACACACAGATCTCCCTCCACCACCCCTGTTAATGAACACACAGATATTAATTTATCAATCCACGTCCTCAATGATGCTGTGCGTGTGTGTGTGCACTTGTGCGTGTGCAACACAGGTCCAACACATCAAAGTTAAATAAGTTGATGGAAGTCCTTGTTTCATTTTACTTTAGCTGTACTTCCACCTGCATAATGTGTGGCAGCCGTAGCCTAATGGTTAGGGAGGTGATCTTAAGATCAGAGGGTTGTAGGTTCGAATCCCACCCTTGCCTGTTTCTGCAGACTTTACTGTACTTCTTGCATGTATTGGTGCTGCTGAAGTGTATTTTTCCTGTGTAATGCCTTTGCAGAGACAGTACCTTACTCTCAAAGTTGTAACGATCAAGTCTTAGTGCGCGATCACACAGACCTTGGATTTCTGCCTACAATCTGCGATGCGCGTCCAGCTGATTAATCAGAAGTGACCACACGAAGTGCGGATCCACTGCCTATTCGAATGCGGTGACTAGGCAACGTAACGACTCAACTGTCACTCGCAACGTAGCCTAATTGATGGTGTTATGTCGTTAAATGTTGTGAAAACATACACAAAATGCTTTATCCATTCATCTATGCTCCCCTAACGTTGGATAGAGAATCTGATATGAATTTTGATTACGGTCTCCTATCGAACATCTGGAAATCCGCCGCGGGTTTTCCGCCTTGAGTTTCCAACTTTTTTCAACTCGATCCGCCCGGCGCGGAGAGGCGCAGAATCCGCAACCCGCCTTGCGCTGATATTAGACGCGTAATCTGCTCATTTTCATTGACAAACAATAGAACACATCCGCCTCCTACTGTAAAATCCGCGGTCTGTGTGATCGCGCCCTTAAACTGTTATTTGAGGCTGTCTGTGATGTCATAGTAATGTTGCTATGATGTAGTGGAGTCTGCACAGTGAACACAGAGGCTACAGATTAATGTACTGCACACTTCATTTCATGCATTTATTTTTGGTTCTACTTTAGTGTGCTTCAGCTGTTTAAAGGGACACTATGTGAGATTTTTAGTTGTTTATTTCCAGAATTCATGCTGCCCATTCACTATTGTTACCTTTTTCATGAATACTTACCACCACCATCAAATTCTAAGAATTCATTATGACTGGAAAAATTGTACTTTTCATACATGAAAAGGGGGATCTTCTCCATGGTCCGCCATTTTGAATTTCCAGAAATAGCCAATTTTAGCTGCAAAAATGACTGTACTTGGGCCATACTAGAAAATATTAGTTAATTTCTCAGTAAACTTTCATGAAAAGACCAAATCTGGCAATTGGCAACACAGTTTCAATGAGCAGCATAGTTGCAGCACCGTTTTTGACCATTTCCTACACAGTGTCACTTTAAAGCAGGTCTTTCTCCTTGTTTAATGTGATTTTATTGATGATACGTTGGTGGTTCAGCTGTTTAAAGCAGGCCCTTCCACCTGTTTAAGGTGTTTTTATTGATGATACTTTAGTGTGTTTGAACTGTTTAAAGCAGGTCCTTCTACCTTTTTTGACCATTTCCTGCACAGTGTACCTTTAAAGCAGGCCCTTCTCCCTGTTTAAGGTGTATTTATTAATGATACTTTAGTGTGTTTCAGCAGTTTAAAGCAGGCCCTTCTCACTGTTTCAGGTGTTTTTATTGATGATACGTTGGTGTTTCAGCAGTTTAAAGCAGGCCCTTCTCACTGTTTCAGGTGTTTTTATTGATGATACGTTGGTGTTTCAGCTGTTTAAAGCAGGTTCTTCTCACTGTTTCAGGTGTTTTTATTGATGATACGTTGGTGTTTCAGCTGTTTAAAGCAGGTTCTTCTCACTGTTTCAGGTGTTTTTATTGATGAAACATTGGTGTTTCAGCTGTTTAAAGCAGGTTCTTCTCCCTATTTCATGTGTTTTTATTGATGATAGGTTGGTGTTTGAGCTGTTTAAAGCAGGTTCTTCTCCCTATTTCATGTGTTTTTATTGATGATAGGTTGGTGTTTGAGCTGTTTAAAGCAGGCCCATCTCCTTGTTTAAGGTGTTTTTATTAGTGAAACTTTAGTGTGTTTGAGCTGTTTAAAGAAGGCCCTTCTCCCTGTTAAAGGCGTGCTGATGAGGGAAGGTAAGGAGTAATGTGCTCTGGTCCTGTTGATAAATAAGGCCAGTCGCACCTGTAATATAGGTCAGGACTACAGATGGTGTTTACTGCTAGGCTACGTGTGTGTGTGTGTGTGTGTGTGTGTGTGTGTGTGTGTGTGTGTGTGTGTGTGTGTGTGTGTGTGTGTGTGTGTGTGTGTGTGTGTGTGTGTGTGTGTGTGTGTGTGTGTGTGTGTGTGTGTGTGTGTGTGTGTGTGTTTGTGTGTGTGTGTATACATGGTGGTTGTGTGTTATGAACAGAGGGGTGTGTGTCTGTGTGGAGGGTGTGTGTGTGTGTGTGTGTGTGTGTGTGTGTGTGTGTGTGTGTGTGTGTGTGTGTGTGTGTGTGTGTGCGCGCGCGCATGTGGCGCTTGTGTGTTATGAAAAGAGTGGTGTGTGTCTGTGTGTCTGTGTGTGTGTGTGTGCGTGTGTGTGTGTGTGTGTTTGAGGCGCTTGTGTGTTATGAACAGAGAGGTGTATGTGTTTGTGTGTGTGCGTGCGTGCATGCCTGCGTGTGTGTGCGTGCGTGCGAGTGTGTGTGTGTGTGTGTTCGGGCGTCTGAGCTAGGTCCACATATGCATGGGCTGGGATGAGGCTTTCCCCTTCCTCACCGCCCCCCACTTTATCAGTAGCCCTGGCTGCATAATATTGCCATACATCAACATTTCAAAGTGCATTGTGTACAGTGTGTACTCCACTCCTGGGCAGTTGATAAATTCTGCCCCTTATGAAGGCTGCAGCCGCCTCCGCCTCCACAGTGCTGGGGGGTTGTGGGTAATAAATTGCCCTAATCAAATCTAATTTCTGAAAAATACCTGTGGGAGCAGCAAACAAAAGAGAGCAGGTCTTGTAAGAAGAAGCCTGAACGGGGGGAAAAAAGAAAAAGAAAAAAAGGGGAAGGAGGGGGTGTGTGCAGGAGGGTTGTGTGCAGTTTATTATAATCAAGTTGGCATTGAATTACTAAATTAAAATTAGGTGGGCCTTGATATCCTGGCTTTAGCGACGGCACATGATCCTGTGTGCGAGCGGCGTTCGTTTGCATTTCATAAGGCGCCCGCTTCAAAGGCACACACGGGGGGGAAAAAATGGAACAGATTTATCACAAAGGGGCCTGGGATGCCTTGGAAAGGCTCACAGAGAGAAAAACCATTTGGCGGAGCAGGACGGAAGGTAAATTTGATGAAAAAAAAAAAACGAGAGGAGGAAAGCAAAAAAAAAAAAAAGAAGAAAAGAAAGAAAGAGAAAAAAAAAACGCTTCAGTTTGGCGGGTGCTTGTGTTGTCGAGGGTGGAACAATTTAATCATGTTATTTACATATGGGGCCCCCAATTCTACAGCATTTTATATGTAAAAATTCTTCACTCCAAAATAACATTGCCCAGGAGGACGGGCAAACCAAAAATACACACTTTCAAACCGGCACCCAATTTCCTAAAACAAAATGGGAGAAAACAAAACCGCTTTTCCAAGTTTTAATTGGAATTCAAATCTGTTTCTCGTTCAAACTAAACGTGCTGCATTTTTGCTTTTCTTTTTTCAAAGCACTGTGCTGCATTTTTGCTTTTTTTCTCTCCTTTCTTTTTACCCTGACTCAAAAAAACTCCAAAACCTATATGAAAGAGAGCGCCAGACAGAGACACAGAGTGAGAGTGAGAGGGAAAGTAAAAGAGAGAGAGAGAGAAAGACACAGAGGAAGAGGGAGAAAGAGGAAAGCGTGTTCATGTTAGGACAGGAAAAGAAACATTAGAGCGTTACAAAGAGTTAGAGAGGGAAAGGGAGTTGGGGGGAGTGTGTGTGTGTGTGTGTGTGTGTGTGTGTGTGTGTGTGTGTGTGTGTGTGTGTGTGTGTGTGTGTGTGTGTGTGTGTGTGTGTGTGTGTGTGTGTGTGTGTTTGTGTGTCAGGGATGGAAATAAGCACTCGTCCACCTGCCAATGACGGGTACATTTCAGTGGTGACTGGTACATTTTTCAACCCACCAGTCACTTTGACCTCCACTTGAGCTATGAATAGCCTGAATGTCCAAGCGATTTTTTTGCCCAATGGGATTTGCCATTCTTCACCCTAAAATTGATTAGAATGCAGGATTGTATCTAAAAATTCAAAAACTTCTGGGGAAAGGCCCCCACACCCCCAACCATGTAAGAAGTCCTCCTTTTCTGGTGTTAAGGACATGGTCAACCTAACGCAAACATATAAATATATAATAATAATTCCAATAATAATAGTTTTAATAATAATAATAATAATAATAATGAACTCACTTGTAAAAATGGCAAGTGACTAGTAGATTTGGAANTCTACCTGCCACAGTGACTGGTGGGAAAAAAAAATAAGTTCCACCCCTGGTGTGTGTGTGTGTGTGTGTGTGTGTGTGTGTGTGTGTGTGTGTGTGTGTGTGTGTGTGTGTGTGTGTGTGTGTGTGTGTGTGTGTGTGTGTGTGTGTGTGTGTGTGTGTGTGTGTGTGTGTGTGTGTAAGGAATAACTGTGAAGAGAGAGATAGAGAGAGATGGAGAGAGAGAGAGAAAAAAAGAGACAAAGAGAGAGAAAGAGAGAGGCAGAGACAGAGACAGATAGTGAGCAAGAGAAGAAGAGAGAGATGGTGGTAGGTAGGAAGCGTGGTGATGTGATGCGTTGTGTGTTGTTGTGTTGTGTCTGGTGTTTACCGATGACGTGCGTCTTGCAGTGGCACTGGCCCGAGTCCTGATGGCAGGTAATATCTGCGGCGCTGGTCCCGGCGGCATTACAGTCGCACGCCACGCAGCCCTCGGCGCGGCCGCCCGCCCCGCGCAGACCGTAGAAGCCGCGCGGGCACTCATCACAACGCCTGCCAGACACGTGCCGCTTGCACTTACACTGGCCACCCATCTGGAGGGAGGGAGAGAGAGAAGGAGGGAGAGAGAGAGGGGGGGGGAGAGAGAGAGGGAGGGGAGAGAGAGAGCGATTGAGGCAGGGTGGATAGATGGAGAGAGAGGAGGTGATGAGGGGATGCAGGGTGATGGGGGTAGAGAGAGAGAGAGACAGAGACAGAGACAGAGAGAGAGAGAGAAGGAACAAAGATAGAGATTGAGACAGGATGGATAGATGGAGAGTAGCGTGGTTTTGAGGGGGGGGGGTGAAATTTTATTGGGGAGGGGGGGGGTGGATGGTGGAGAGAGGGGGTTATGAGGGGACACAGAGATGAAGTGGACAGGTGATGGGGT
>NC_085875.1:14987881-14992881 GCF_034702125.1 Engraulis encrasicolus
GAGGCCAACACTTTCAAGATGGCTGAATTCAAGATGGCCGAATTTTTGTTTAGCTCATAACTTCTGACCAGTCGGATGGATTTGTCCCAGATTTGGTGTGTTAATGCTCTAGGGTAGGTTCATGAACTGACTTGAGTTTGGAGGTCAACAGTTTCAAAATGGCAGATTTTTTATTTGGCCCATAACTTCTGACTGGGTGGATTGATTTGCCCGGTACTACCTTATTTTAACAGTTCACCATTTCAGTGAATCTACCATATTAGGTACAGTGTAACAATATTTAATATCATGTAATACTAGTGTAATACCAGTGTAACAATATGCAATACCAGGTACAGTGTAATAACCAGTGTACAATATTTAATACCATGTAATACTAGTGTAATACCAGTGTAACAATATGCAATACCATGTAATACCACTTACACAAAAATACATGATGTAGTACAAAATTGGTACATGGTGTTCCACTGGTATTACATGGTATTAAATATTGTTACAATGGTTATTACACTGTACCTAATGTGGTATATTCACTGTAAGAGTGAACCATTAAAACAGTGTTACCATTTGCCCCCTTTTTTGCTTCATTTTCACAATAGTCATTTGGTTTTAAGCCTATAGACGTCATTGATCTATGTATAGATATTAAATATATTTCTTTAATATTTTGTATTTATCATATACGTTTATGAAAAGGTGGACGGGAGTTGTAGGAATGATGGGGGACTGGAAGCGTTGCGTTTCGGGGATATACCTTAAGCAGTCGAAGGCGACTGCACAGGCAGTCTAGTTGAATAGTAGAGTTATTGTACCAATTTTGACAACACATCATTTGTTTATGTAGAATTTAAATGGTTTTTGGTGTTTCCTGAAAAGTAACCATTTTGGAAATGCAAGGTTTCCAACCGACAGCGACGATATGCAGCCTCAATATGCAATGTGCATATAGCACACAATAAACAATAATACAACGCATTTGAGATTACACTGGTAACACTTTATTTTAGGGATACATCTATTGGCACTAATACATACAATGTTAATGCCTGCATAAGTAACTTGTTAGGCATGTACAAAGCAAAATTAAACATTTGTTAGGCATGTATTCGCAAATGTCTTGTTCATGCACAATAAAGGATTTATTACCAAATTAACCTAGTACCTAGGACCTAGTAGGCCTTAGCGTTTGCTTAGTACATACCTTACAAGCTACTTATGCAGGCATTAACATTGTATGTATTAGTGCTTATAGATGTATCCCTAAAATCAAGTGTTACCCAATGAACAATAATACAACGCATTTGAGATTACACTTTGTGTGTACAGTATAAGAGCAACATACCAGAGAGAGTAGAGAGAGAGGTTCCATTGACCCATTGTTTCCGGGTTCTATTATTGCAAGGGGGAGGGGGGGAAATCCCCCTTTAGGCAGACCTAAGGACTGTTCTATTCAATGCTAGGAGCATTATGACACGCCCCTTTAGGCAGACCGGAACCTGGTCATGTTAGGTGTCCATAGCAATCTATTACAATGGCATATCTCTATATACTTAAAGAACTCTGAACATAGGGTGGAATAATAGCACAAAACTAGAGACTTGAGAGAGTGGAGTATGTGGTGGGCAGCAGCAGTGGCAGTGACAGCAGCAGGACTGGATTGGAGGAGAAACAGGGCCCGCGCACTTTTGGCTTAAAGGGGCCCCCTCATAATTAGCGGCGGAGAACTGACTCACCGGTGGGCCCCGCACCCTCGTGGGCCCCGCACCCTTGTGGGCCCCTATTTTCAGAAATGCTTTAAAAAAAAATATATATATACAGTATGTGAGGATGTGAATTATCTTCCCCTCCTCACCGCTCCGTTTATGAATGCGCACGGACAGCGTTTGCAACAGCAAGCGCATAAAGTGACACTCTGTCTCTCTCTCTCGGTTGCGCAAACGGAGCACTCGTATTCGCACACACGCACACGCACACACACACACACACACACAGAATACTGATTCTGGACTTGTGAAACATGTAAATGGACAGTGTTGTGTCGGGTTTGGTTGGGGAGAATGTTGTGACTTTGGGGGGAAAAGTTTGAACAGTTTTGGTTGTCGCGGGCGGCGCCATTAACCACGAGGTTCTCATTCATCGCATTTCATATTTCACACTTTGCCGTTAAAACAGTCCCTCCATAACATCCACAGCATCTAGTGAGGTACCCGCTAGCATGTTCTACTACCCAACGCACCACAGTTTCCCCGCCAGTCCACTCATTCACTGCACAAACATTCACCATCCATTCCTCCACTCACCAGTCCACTGCACACACCAGCTCCGCCTCCATCCTTCCTCAGCGAAAGCGCTTCCGCTGGGAGAGCGCAACTTTTATGCCCATGTCAAACTGTCACTCAAACTGTCATATTGTCTGCGATCCATTTTGTTTGTTGTTTTCGCCATTTGGTTGTTTATTTGTAATTTTGGTTATTATGTTATGACATGTCATTGGTGGGGGTTTAATCTATTCGTCTTTTGATATTATTTTGGCCAATTTTAATATTGTAAATATTATGTGGGGAAATGTGATTGGTTGTTTAGGGAGTAGAACCAATGGGGTTTCAGGGGACTCTGATTGGTGTGATTTAGTGCTAAGGGGGTTTCCTATTTAAGAGGCCCTCATTCTGTATTTGGTGAGAGAGGGGCAAGGAGGCTTTCTGTGACGCTGCCTGACAATGTAAGTGCATTACTCTGATTTTCATGCTACATATTTTTGCTGAGCTGTGTTTGCTATACCGGAGCTAAAAGCCTCTAGCATTTTTGTTAGCATTTCTCAAGCACTATTTTTTGTACGGACATTTTGCACTTTTGGAACTGAATATCATGTTTGCCATTTTTGTTGGATATTTTTGTTGGATTTTTGGACCGTAAATATTTTTGCACTTGGACATTGAAAACTACACTGTTCAAAATAAAATTCCATCTATTTTTTGGATTTCTGACCACCTTGTTTCCGTTTTTCCTCCAATCTCCATGGTTGCCTTACCCCCCACATGGGGGTGACTGCTCGCATCCTCACAAGTGGTGTCAGAAGTGTTGGATGTTACGTCTCTGAAACCTGGAGAGAAGAGGTGGGAAAAGAGGTGCACGCCAACGCGGTTGTTTTAAAAGACGTTGGTGGAGGATGGACAACCAGAGGCTGTTGCGGGAGGACCCAGACGAGCCCGAGGAGCTGCGACCTGACATCGGAGAAGACCGGTCCGACCAGGAGGAGACTGACGCACCTGCGGTCCAGATGCAGGCCGGAGGGGGCAGGCTTGAATCGTCAGAGTTTGCTGCCTTACGCGAGCTCCTGGAGAAGCAAGCGCAGATGCAGGAGCAGCGCTGGACAAGGATGCAGCAGCAGATGCACCAGCTACGGCAGGAAGTGGAGGCAGCAACGGCGGCTCCAGCAGCAGCTCCAGCGACGGTCCCAGTTCCGGCTCCAGCGGCGGTCCCAGTTCCGGCTCCAGCGGCAGTCCCAGTTCCGGCGCCAGCGGTTCCAGTCCCAGCGCCAGCGCCAGCAGCAGCGGTTCCAGTCCCAGCGCCAGCAGCGGCGGTTCCAGTCCCAGCGCCGGCAGCGGCGGTTCCAGTCCCAGCACCAGCAGCAGCGGTTCCAGTCCCAGCGCCGGCAGCGGCGGTTCCAGTCCCAGCGCCGGCAGCGGCGGTTCCAGTCCCAGCGCCGGCAGCGGCGGTTCCAGTCCCAGCGCCGGCAGCAGCAGCAGCGGTGGTCTCAGTCTCAACCCCGGCATCGTCTCCAGCTTCAGCGACGGTACCAGCAGCTCAGGCTCCAGGGGCGTCAAGGTTACCGGTGACTTCTGCACCTGTGCTCCCTGCCGAATGCACCCACCTCCACAAGCTCTTCATGAAGTGGAGTGGCCCGTCGAAGAAGACTGCCGAAGACGTCACTGAGGTGCTGAAGCTGGAGCAGTTTCTACGGACCTTGGTCGCCAGTATCAGATATGTGGTGGGAGATTGCAACCCCCAGGAGAGTTCCAAGAATTTCCAAATGGACCATGAAAACAGGCCAGCAACCAGAGTTAGGCCTGGAGGTCCGGGGAGAAAGCGCAGAAGAAACCGTGCTGTTCCTGTTCGGAAGCCAGAGGGGAACGACGACAGCTGCCTTCCACAACCGGAGGAGGAGGAGGAGGAGGAGTTGTGTGCCCTGGGCAAGGATCGGACAGCACATGGTCGAGTGGAGAAGAACGATGGCGGTGACGGTGTACCTGGACGGAAGGAGCAGCAGAGGGGTCGGCGAAGAAGGTGGTCCCTACCTCAGAGGGGCACCCCAAACACGCGACCCACAGTCGACACCCAGAGGAGGGTGTGTCACTTTTGTGGAAGAGCCGGCCACTTCATCAGAGTGTGCCCAATCAAGCGGGCTAAAGCTAGTGGCCGGTGTGAGTTGTCCGCCAGTTCATCAGCCTATACCGGCAGAGGTCCGATGACAGATGTAACTGTGAACGGCAGGCCAGCAAGGGCCTTGCTGGACACCGGCAGCACCCGGACCCTGGTGCACCCTCTCCTGGTGGAGAGCCACATTGGGGGAAGAATCCGGGTCCGCTGCATTAATGGGGATTTGCATAATTACCCTATCGGAAAGGTCCGCCTTCAGGTAAAGGGTCGGACGTATGATTTGAAAGCAGGCATAGTGGACGGTCTTGGTCAGGATGTGGTGTTGGGCCAAGACGTACCTGTTTTGCAAGAGTTGGTGCAGTCGACACCATTCAAGAATGCAACTGCTACCAGGTCCCTGGCTAAGGGGACAGCTACTGAAGACACCCCAGAGGTGTGTTGCCTTGGCCTCACTGTAGGCCCAGGTGTGACTAGGCCACAGATGGCCAGTACTGGGGCCAGCATTCGGGCCCATCCTGAGACCAGGAGGGGTGGGGGGTTGGCTCGTCTCTCCACCCTGGTTTCGAGACTCCTGAAGGGGAGGGAAGTGTGAGGATGTGAATTCTCTTCCCCTCCTCACC
>NC_085875.1:15025381-15030381 GCF_034702125.1 Engraulis encrasicolus
TGAAAAGAAAAAAGGGCAAAATGGTAGAAGACAGTGTAGCGAAGGGGAGTAGAGTTGCCCAGCTGGGACTCAAACCCAGACCTTTTGGAGTAGTAAACTGGGGCTCTGACCACTACACCAAAGAGCCAGGCTCGTTGGCAGGTTAGTCAGAACACACCCACAACCCTAGTGCTGGTCACTCCATCACACGGTCTTCCCCTTCGGGAAGCGCACCCGTACGCTTCACACACTCATGGTGTCCCTCACGCAACTGCCCATCACGCTTCTCTCATCCAGTGTGCCCCGTCATCAATGCTTCACCCATCACTGGGGTCCCTCACATCGGGGTCACCAATCCGGGCTCTGACCGCTACACCTAAGAGCCAGGCTCGTTGGCATGTTAGTCAGAACACACCCACAACCCTAGTGATGGTCACTCCATCATAGACAGGTAGAAGACAAAAGAACAAGCGATAAAAAGAGCAGACTGCAAAAAGCAACAGGAAAAAAAACAACAACTGGAAAGGTCGGGTAGACCACAGAAGAAGAAGTGTCAGTAGGAGCCAGAGGAAGAAACAAAAAAAAACGAGGGGGAGGAGGAGGAAAGGGAGGAAGGTGGGGTAGAGCACAGAAGAACAAGCGATAGACAGAGCAGCGGATGAAAAGAAAAAGAAAAAGAAAAAGAAAAACAAGCGTGTAGTGAGAGCGGGAGCGTGATGAGATGTCACAGTCAGTGTTGCTAGATTGGGCTGTTTCCCGCTCAATTGGGTTGCTTAGGATGGCCGTGTGCGGAAAAAAAATGGCATTTAGCAGAAAAACCCGCCCAATTTTTGCCAAATGGCGGGATTTTGTGCTTCTAGGCGGGTTTTGAGCATTTTTTTTGGGCTGGAAATCATCAGCCTCATCTGGCAACCCTGGTCACAGTGTGTAAATCTCCATTTGGGTGCAGCAGTCTAAGCGGCTGTTAATTAAAGCTGCAGCTTAACTGGAGACGCAGGCAAGAGAAGAGAAGAGAAGAGAAGAGAAGAGAAGAGAAGAGAAGAGAAGAGAAGAGAAGAGAAGAGAAGAGAAGAGAAGAGAAGAGAAAAGAAGAGAAGAGAAGAGGCAGGAGCCACATTACTGTCACGCGCATAATGACACAATTACCATAGCCATAAGAGCACACACACACACACACACACACACACACACACACACACACACACACACACACACACACACACACTTATTTCCACACACACACACACACACACACACACACACACACACACACACACACACACACACACACACACACACACACACACACACACACACACACTCAGTCCAACACACACACACACACACACACACACACACACACACACACACACACACACTCAGTCCAACACACACACACACACACACACACACACACACACACACACACACACACACACACACACACACACACACACACACACACACACACACACACAGCCAAAAGCAGAGCAGCATGCTGCTTAATGACGACACGCATATGCCCTAGTTCAACAAGATGTTTCTCCAAGTGCTACGACGGAAAAAGAAGAAAAGAACACGGAAAAAAATAAAAGAAAGAAAGAAATCCACCATGTTTGGCAGTAGAGGAGGGTGGGGAGAGTGCTAAGGGCTAGGGAGGTAGGTGGGGTGTGATGAAGGGGTGGTGAAGCGGTGGAGAGGAAGGGATGGTGGAGAAGGGTTAAGGAGGTAGGTACTAGAGCAGGGGTTCCCAACCAGGGGTACGTGTACCACGAGGGGTACACGAGCACACTGCAGGGGGTACTTGGAAAATGTTCATTATTGTAACAAATGAAGAGAAGTCATATTAGGACAGAGAAAGCGATATAGAACATAAATTAGGGGGTACTCATGGCACAACTAAGATGCTTAGGGGGTACGTAAGACAAAAAAGGTTGGGAAACACTGGACTAGAGGGTTGGGGGGCTGGTGGTGAATGGTGATGGTAAGGGGTGGAGAGGAGTGGTGGCGGAGTACGGTTAGGAGATGGTGAGGAGGGGTGGTGGGGTATGGTTGAGGAGGTAGGGACTAGGGCGGTTAGGAGGTGGTGAGGGGTGGAGAGGGGTGGAGAGGGGTGGTGGAGTACGGTTAAGGAGTTAGGTACTAGAGGGTTGGGGGGCTGGTGGTGAATGGTGATGGTAAGGTGAGGGGTGGAGAGGAGTGGTGGCGGAGTACGGTTAGGAGGTGGTGAGGGGCGGTGGGATTGGCGGGGTGTAGAGGAGTGTTGGAGGTGGTGAGGGGTGGAGAGGAGTGGTGTTGGGGGGGGGGGGGCGGTTAGGAGGTGGTGAGGGGAGGAGAGGAGTGGTGTTGGGGCGGGGGGCGGTTAGGAGGTGGTGAGGGGTGGAGAGGGGTGGAGAGGAGGGGATGGTGGAGTACGGTTAAGGAAATAGGGACTAGAGGGTTGGGGGGCTGGTGGTGAATGGTGATGGTAAGGGGTGGAGAGGAGTGGTGGTGGGGGGGAGGAGGTGGGGGTTAGGAGGTGGTGAGGGGTGGAGAGGAGTGGTAGGGGCTACGGTTAGGAGATGGTGAGGGGCGGATGGGTTGGCGGGGGGGTATGGTTAGAAGTGGATGAGGGGTGGAGAGGAGGGGTGGTGGGGTACGGTTAAGGAGGTAAGGACCAGAGGGTTGGGGGACTGGGGGTGACTGGAGGTGGTAAGGTGAGGGGGGGGGGGGGAGTGGTGGTGGTGGGGGAGGGGGGGGAGGGGGAGGAGGTGGTGAGGGGCGGTGGGGTTGGCGGGGGGGTACGGTTAGAAGTGGATGACAGTGGAGAGGAGGGGTGGTGGGGTACTGTTAAGGGGTGGTGAGGGTTGGGAGGAGGAGATGGAGATAGGGATGGGGATGGGGATGTTAGAAACAAATTAGGCCCCTGAAGCCGTGAAAGGGAGAATGCATTAACAGGAGAACTGGGATTCCTTGACAGACTACAATATGCTGCGGAGCGTTTCAAATGTTTCCCCTGTCGCCACAGTCGCACATGTATGTACTACACACACACACACACACACACACACACACACACACACACACACACACACACACACACACACACACACAGACATACACACACACACACACACACACGTTGACACAAACACATATAATCAAGGGAGCCATTCTGGGCTTAATGTGTGCTACTTCAGAGATGTGCTAATAACCGTGTAGAAACCTGGGTGGCACAGAAGAAGAGGACCGACCTATCATGCCTCAACACACACACACACACACACACACACACACACACACACACACACACACACACACACTGACACACACACACTGACACACACACATGCACACATGCACACACACACACTGACACACACACACACACACGGACACACAGACACACACACACACACACACACACACACACGCACCCGCACACACACACACTCACCACACACACACACACACACACACACACACACACACACACACACACACACACACACACACACACACACACACACACACACACACACACACACACACACACACACACAGAGCAGCAGCAAATTAGCCTGTCATGCTGTGTCTATGATTTTCCACCCCCATATGATTTCGCAAATGAGGCTATCACGGCTAACCTCAGGACACATTCTGATATCTTTGACGGGCAGTGGGAAAGGAGGAGGAGGAGGAGGAGGAGGAGAGGACAGAGAGAAATAGAGAGTGAAAGAGAGAGGGGGGAACGATCTGTACTCAAGTCAACACAGGCCAAAATATACTATATATATGTGTAAAAATAGGTAAAAACAAATACAAGATTCATTACATGACATGTTCTATTTTTATTTCTCGAATACGCATTGCATGAACTCAAATGAGATAGAAATCTACACAAATAACATAAACCATATATCCAGAGCCGACCCCAAACCCTAAAGTACACAAACACCCCCCCCCCACACACACACACACACACACCACCACCACCACACACCACACACACACACACACACACACACACACACACACAGACACACACACACACACACACACACACACACACACACACCATCCAAACAGCCCCCCCCCCACCACCACCACCACACACCACAAACACACACACACACACACACACACACACACACACACACACACACACACACACACACACACACACACACACACACACACACACACACACACACACACACACACACACACACCACACACACACTCCATTACCTGCCACTGATGGTGATTTCGTCCACCCCATAGTATCGGTGCTGTGGGTTTACCCCGGGCCCCTGTGTAGTGTGGTACTGTCCCAGCAGCTGTATGCGCACTGCGGAGGCCAGCACGAAGGCCTGCAGTGGAGGGCTGTTGTAGAAGTCGTTGTAGCCCGGACGCGGGAGGGGCTCCGGGGTCAGCATGCTGAAGGTGATGTTGCCACGAGACAGCGGAACCTCGCTGGAAGAAGAAGAAGGAAGAACAAAGACATAGAACATTAGAACATTCCGTAGTTATATCATCATAGTCGTTAGGAGAATTTTCAGAACAGTTCCGGAGTCAGGATGCTGATGGTGATGTTACCAACTAGACCACTGGTGGGCCCTGAAGGTATTCCAAGTGGGCCTTGAAATCATTTTCCAAAAATAATAATCATATTTTGGTGTGTGTTGTTGTTGATTTATTTGAGTTTTATTCTTAATTGGGTCAGAGGTGGGCCGCGAACATTTTTGACAATTTCGAGTGGGCCCCAAGTTGACAAAGGTTGGGAACACCTGCTCTAGACAGCAGAGAAAACAGAGAAAGAAACACAGAAAGAACACAGAAATGCAAATTAAATTCAAAGAACATAGGAATAGGAAGAACAGGAGGTTTTCAGAAAAGCACTGAATGTGCTATCTGTCAAATACACTATTTTAGTATTTTCCATCATGTGACCCTGTGAACTGATAAAAAGGTCACGCAAATGAACTCTTTCTTGTCACGCCCTGATGAAGACCCTGTGTGGTTGAAACCGGTTGGCGTTT
>NC_085875.1:15035381-15040381 GCF_034702125.1 Engraulis encrasicolus
TTTCTGTTAAAAGACATTCTATTTCATTTTATATTATCAGTGCTCATTGACAAGGTGAGAGCGGGTGAGAGGCAGGTGGTGAAGGTTCGCTCAGGTGGCATTTGAGGGTTACTGCAGGGAAGGGTTAGAGAGTAACAAGGGGAAGGGGAGAAAGAGGGGGGGAGAGAGAGAGAGAGAGAGAGAGAGAGAGAGAGAGAGAGAGAGAGAGAGAGAGAGAGAGAAGGAGAAGAGGAGTGGGAGAGAGAGAGAGAGAGAGAGAGAGAGAGAGAGAGAGAGAGAGAGAGAGAGAGAGAGAGAGAAGGAGAAAGGGAGATATGCATGAAGAGTGAGTGGATGTCCTTCAGTGCTACTGGGAGGGGCAAAGGGCTGGCGTGGCTTTGGGTGGGCTCCCATTGTATTGCTCAGGTGACATTTGAAGCCCTGCCATGAAGATCCAACAAAGGAGATCTGAATGTGCCATCTGGAGAGTGGCCAGGCCATGAAACTGGGCTCTTCCACCCTCCACATCTAACCCATCCCCCTCTCTCCTTACACAAAGCCTGCCCCAGGCAGGCATGATGCACAGCTCTCATAAAAAAATGTATTATATAATTAACTTATGATGCACAAAGTATGAATAAAAGTGGGAAATGTTATGTTAACATTTATAGGTACGTTTTTTAAATCAAACATTTACTTTTTTTTTTTTATTAATAAAGAATACTCTGTTAAAAGGTTTGTAAAAGTGTTACCTAAGTGCCTTGCTCAAGAGCAACAAAGCCATTCATTGTCTTAGGGAGTGGAAGGGTGGGATTCAAACTGGCAACCCTATGATCTAAAGCCCATCTCCTTATCCATTTGGCCATGGCTTCACCACTGCTCTCCTCATCTAACCTACCCTAGCAGCCACTCCTCAACTAGCCTTCTTTTTTTGGCCATGGCTTCACCCACTCCTCCCTAACCGACACCCATCCATCCTCACTGCTCACCTCCCCCAAAATCACCACCCCAGCCTGCTCTCCTCATCTAACCTACCCTAGCAGCCACTCCTCAACTAGCATTATTTTATTAAAGATATTTTTTGGTCTCTTTAGACTTTATTATGGACAGGACAGCATGAGAGGTAGACAGGAAGCGCATGGGGAGAGAGACAGGAAGGGGTCGGCAAAGGACTCGGGCCGGGAATCGAACCCGTGTCAGCCGCATGGCAGGCGAGTGCCCTACCGGATGGTCACGGCAGGGCCCCTCGACTAGCAGTCTATAATCTAAAAGAATAACATTGCTTATAATATTGCAGTATTGCAAAGTATGTATTTATAGTACGACATCATATCACAGTCGGCACATTTCGCCCCTTGAGCAAGCCATCGTTGCTTACGTGCACTGTGCTTAACAGACAAAATGAATCTGTTGTGACATGGTGGTATAAATAAATAAACAGATGAGTGAAAGCCTGGAGAGTCTGTGTGTGTGTGTGTGTGTGTGTGTGTGTGTGTGTGTGTGTGTGTGTGTGTGTGTGTGTGTGTGTGTGTGTGTGTGTGTGTGTGTGTGTGTGTGTGTGTGTGTGTGTGTGTGTGTGTGTGTGTTTCTACTCTGAGGAAGAAGATCAAACCTGGGAAACTGGAGGCAGTTGACTGAGTCTGGGTGCGGCAGCGCGCCGTTGTCCTCCATGCCAAACACGCTGCAGTTCTTGGCCAGGTACTGCCAGTCCTGCCACTGCCCACCGACGCCGTCGCCCATGCCCATGCCAACCCGGCGCTGGATACGCACAGCCTCTGGCTGGGCACTCAGGAACTGCAGAATCACATAGAAGACCTGCAGGGAGAGAGAGAGAGAATAGAGAGGGGGGGGGGGAGAGAGAGAAAGAGAGAGAGAAGAAAGTGGTAATACATTTGAGAAACGGAAGAGAAGCCTGCAGATCAGCAGAGAGAGAGAGAGAGAGAGAGAGAGAGAGAGAGAGAGAGAGAGAGAGAGAGAGAGAGAGAGAGAGACATAATACATTTGGGAAACGGTACAGAAGCCTGCAGAACAGCAGAGAGAGAGAGAGAGAGTGTGGGGGGAGCAGGGGGACATACAAACAGAGTTATATGTTAAGTAAGTACTACCGAGGAGAGAGAGAGAGAGAGAGAGAGAGAGAGAGAGAGAGAGAGAGAGAGAGAGAGAGAGAGAGAGAGAAGGAGAAAGGGAGATATGCATGAAGTGCTAAGAAGAGAGAGAGAGAGGAGGAGGAGAGAGAGAGAGAGAGAGAGAGAGAGAGAGAGAGAGAGAGAGAGAGAGAGAGAGAGAGAGAGGGAGAGAGAGGGAGAGAGGAGGAGAAAGGGAGAGAGGAGGAGAAAGGGAGATATGCATGAAGTGCTAAGAAGAGAGAGACAGAGAGAGAGAGAGAGAGAGAGAGAGAGAGAGAGAGAGAGAGAGAGAGAGAGAGAGAGGGAGAGAGAGAAGGAGAGAGGAGGAGAAAGGGAGATATGCATGAAGAACTAAGAAGAGAGAGAGAGAGAGAGAGAGAGAGAGAGAGAGAGAGAGAGAGAGAGAGAGAGAGAGAGAGAGAGAGAGAGAGAGAGGAGAAAGGGAGATATGCATGAAGTGCTAAAGAGCGGAGGATTATCTATTATCTGCACGGCAGCAGTCAACGCCATCACTGACTCCTCAAGCGCATTTGCCGCTGCGAGGAACAGCTTGAAGCGTGCTACCTCTTTATGCACTTCTCTCTATCCCCCCTTCCTTCCCTCCAGCTTTCCCTCTCCCACTCCCCTCTCCCCATCCCACTTCCCTACATCTTTCTGTCTGTCTGCCTCCCTCTCTCTCCCTCCCTCTCTTCCTTCCTTTCTTCTCCTCTCTCCCTCCCTCCCTCCCCTCTCTCTCCCTCTCTCTCCATCTATTTTTCTCTCCATTTATCTCTCCCTCTCCACTTTTCTTTCCCTCTCCACCCCTCCGTCTCTCACCCTCCCTCATTTGCCTTTCTGTCTCCTCCTCTCTCCCTCCTCCCCCCCTCCCACATTCCATCTCCCTCCCTCTCTCTCCCTCATTCCCTCTCTCTCTCCCTCTCTCTCTCCCCTGCCATGCGTTGTGTGTCCAATTCTGTTCTGACGGGGTTTGTTAAAACTGGTCAGTGCTCTGCCTAAGTGGACACTTCACAGGCGCTGGGCACACTGCAGACCCTTTTATCTCTCCAACTGAAGTGTGTTGAGAGGGGGGAAATGTGTGTGTGTGTGTGTGTGTGTGTGTGTGTGTGTGTGTGTGTGTGTGTGTGTGTGTGTGTGTGTGTGTGTGTGTGTGTGTGTGTGTGTGTGTGTGTGTGTGTGTGTGCCCATGTGAATGTGTCTGTGTGTGCCCATGTGTGTGTGTGTGCCCGTGTGTGTGTCTGTGTGTGTGTGTGTGTGTGTGTGTGTGTGTGTGTGTGTGTGTGTGTGTGTGTGTGTGTGTGTGTGTGTGTGTGTGTGTGTGTGTGTGTGTGTGTCTGAGCGCCCACCGAAATCCATCACTCCTCTGTACTCAGCTGCATCACTTTCTGCTCTCCCTAAGCCGTACCAAACAGAGAGAGGGAGAGAGAGAGAGAGAGAGAGAGAGAGAGAGAGAGAGAGAGAGAGAGAGAGAGAGAGAGAGAGAGAGAGAGAGAGAGAGAGAGAGAGAGAGAAAAAGAGAGCGGGGGAGGGGGAGGGGGAGAGAAAGAGAGGGAGAGAGAGAGATACTAAAGAGAGAAGAAAAGTACCAACAGAGAGAGAGAGAGAGAGAGAGAGAGAGAGAGAGAGGATGAGAGAGAGAGAGAGAGAGAGAGAGAGAGAGAGAGGATGAGAGAGAGAGAGAGGGAGCAAAAGTAAATGGACTGAAGGGGGGGGGTGGGCTGAAAGAGAGAGGGATTGAGATGAAGTGAGTGAACGAGTGACAAAAGAAGAAAGAAAGAAAGAGATGTAAAAGAGCCTTCAGAAGTTGTAAACCATAAAGGCCTGCATCTGTTTAGCTGTGCTTAAGCTGCGCGAGATGCAGAGTTGGTCCGTGGCCACGGTTTGGCAATGCAGAATGACAACAATGAGTAGAAGCATACTGTACTGTGCGTACAGACTCACACACACACACACACACACACACACACACACACACACACGTACACACACACACACACACACACACACACGAACAAACACACAAACACGCGCGCACGCACACGGCCACACAATCACACACACACACACACACACACACACACACACACACACACACACACACACACACACACACACACACACACACACACACACACACACACACACACACACACACACACACACACAGCCCACACACACACACACTTAAACATTTACAGGCCAGCAGCCTCTTAGAACTCTCTAAGGCCTTAGGTAGTACACAACACTACAAGGAAACAACAAGAAAATCAAGAAAACAAGAACATTTAAAAAAAAATTGAGGAGAAAAGCTGAGCAGTATACAGCTGGCACTGAGAATGGTAGAAAAAGCCCAGGCCAAGACTGTAGACTAACCGGCAGCAAGACCCATTTTCATCCTGTACAGGAGATCCAGAAAAGAAGCCCTGGCACGCTTAAGACTCAACACAACACAATGCAACACAATGCAACACAACACAACACAACACAACGCAACACAACGCAACGCAACGCAACGCAACGCAACGCAACGTAACGCAACGCAACGCAGCACAACGCAACGCAACCCCATAACACAACGCAACGCAACGCAACACAACACAGCACAACGCAACGCAACACAGCGCAACGCAACACAACACAGCAGAGCACAACTCAATGCAGCACAGCACAGCACATCACAGCACAAAACAACACAACACAGCACAACATAACACAACAGCATAACACAAGGTAACACAACACAACGCAACGCAACGCAATGCAACACAACGCAATGCAACACAACACAACACTGTGCAACGCAACGTAACGCAGCACAACGCAACACAACATCATAACACAACGTAACACAACACAACACAATGCAACACAATGCAACGCAACACAATGCAACGCAAC
>NC_085875.1:15047881-15050381 GCF_034702125.1 Engraulis encrasicolus
CACTTTTTGGTTTTAGGAGGTTACATCATACTAGCCAAGAACGCAGTATACTGCACTTCTCCACGATTTTGGTGTAGACAGTAATACCACATCAGAACGCAGTATAATGATTTTTCAGCTAAAAAGTAATGAGAATGTTGGTTTTTTTGTTTTTTTCTTGTGTGCATAAATGTCCACCATAAAAAAGAATTATATGGAAGTGTCATCACCACTTTACCTCCAACACAGTTGCGTGGCCAGAAAGGAAACTTCAAAGCCTTTTTTCTCAGTTTGCCATTTTGAATGATACTGCGTTCTGAAATTGTAGGGCTGCATAGTGGGGCTCATACTATACGGTAGGCAGACCAACATACAGTGTGTGAATGAACATGAATGTGCTCATATACAGGAGGCAGGTCATCATAGTGTGTGTGAAAGCTAATTATTAATAGGAAGCCAATTGGAGCCAATTTTGGTCCCCTAGGGGAAATTCTTTCTCTGCACTTTATCCCATTTGGACAAGTGAATCACATTGAAGTACACACACTAGTGTGTAGTCCGTAGCAGTGGGTTGCCTGCTGAGGGAGCAGCGTGGGGGTTAGGTGCGTTGCTCAAGGGCACTTCAGCCGTGGTCTGGTCGGGCGTTGAACCGGGAACCCTTGGGTTGCCAACCCAGTGCTCTAACCACTGAGCCACGGCGGCCCCATAGAGAAGGCATTAGAAGGCAGGGGCGTAGCAGCAAATGTTGGGCCCTATATACAATCAGCTCCAATGGACCGCCCTAGCCATATACTGTATCTACATAAACCAGACACTTTTTGGGCCCCCTATATATAGTACGTACATGGGGCCGTGGTAACTCAGTCACCCTTTGCCGCCCTGTACGACACCCCTGTTAGTTAGAAGGTGTTCATCTCACATCCTGAAGACAGCCTGTGTTTAGAGGTAGGAAGCTTCCTTGTCACTCCACACATGGATTTCTGGATGTGCTTTTAACCCATTGTGTCCTGGAGACACATATACGAGTTTTTCAGGATTTTGAGATTTTAGCTGTTTTATTAACTATGTGGGTAGGTTAGAGCTGAATGAACACATTACAATGCAAGGGGATGGTCTTGGCTTTTAAATGTAACTCATTTCATGTTTGTATGTGCTTCGGAGGCTGAGATTTAGGATTTAATAGGAAGAGGGCACCATTTCCCAAAAAGGTCTTAGGACAAAATGGGTTAAGTACCAAGAAAAGAAAAAGAAACCAAAAAAGTTGAAATGTAAATATTACATAGAGGTACGCTGCAAAAAAGTACCAGTGCCCTTGAGACTAAAAATTGAGAGGTGCCGGTGTCGTGCCAAAAAACGAGTCCCTGCCAGAACACGACTGCCCTCATTGAAACCAATGGAAACCAATGACCAATTTTTCTGATATTTTTTACCCATTTTTGTAGACAAATCTGACACAATTTAAGATGGAAAGCCTATAAATAAAGCATCTACATTCCTTCTGGAAGTAATACAAAGAGCTGGTTACAATTTCAGTATTATTTCCATAAAAGAATCGAAGAATTGTCATGACAAATGCTACGGTTTCATTCAAATAGCTCATATTAAGTGGAGGATGAGTAATGCTTCATAAGCATATGATTAGTTCACTAATTATGTAATTCATTCTGCAAAAATTTGTATAATTTTCTCTCAAAAAATGTCATTGGTTTCCATTGGTTTCAATGAGGGCAGTCGTGTTCTGGCAGGGACTCGCTTTTTGGCACGACACCGGTACTCTGTGCTGGTGTGTACTGGCCAACTTAAAGCACTGGTTTCTGGATCCTGATACCGAAAATGAGAGCACCCATTGGAAAGGGTAAACTCATCTGGGACAAAACCTGCACTGAGAAGCTTCCCCGTCTTTTTTCTGAGTGAGTTTTAAGAGGAAACTGGCAGAGAAGCTACAGTAAGAAGCTTCCTTTCTTTCCCCCATCTTGTTTTCGAGTGATTTGGAGCCCATTTGAAATGTAAACTGGGAGAGGGGCTAAACTAGACTACTTGCAAAAGGGTAGGAAGGCTTTGCTTGTTTCCTCGTCTTGTTTCTGACTGAGTTGGTTCACATTGGTGTTATTTTGGCAGTGTGTAAAAAGCAGAAAATCTTCAGCCAAAGGCTTTGGATGTGTGTGAGTGTGCATGTGTGTTCGCGAGTGTGTGTGTGTGTGTGTGTGTGTGTGTGTGTGTGTGCGTGTGTGTGTGTGTGTGTGTGTGTGTGTGTGTGTGTGTGTGTGTGTGTGTGTGTGTGTTTTTGTGTGTGTGTGTGTGCGTGTGTGTGCGTGCGTGCGTGCGTGCGTGCGTGCGTGTGTGCATGCGTGTGTTTTGCACGGATGGAAATTTGATTACAGTGCGCCCGACGGTAAGAGTTTCCCACTGCAGCGATTCGCCGAGCTCTCGTACTTCCTCATTCACTCACTCTGGCGGGGGAGAGCGACTTCAGGGCCCGTTGTCAAGAGCCATGTTTGAAATGACATTTCCAGCCATTTTG
>NC_085875.1:15057881-15060381 GCF_034702125.1 Engraulis encrasicolus
AGAGTTTCCATTGCATCATTGTAAGATATTGCAGAGAAGCGCGTGTAAAGCGCACCGAGAATGTTCGACATTATTGGGCATCCATGGCCGCTTCAAATATGCACAAACTCACAATGTCCATCATAGAGCTCCCTGTGACCCAAGTCAGCGTGGAGCACGCATTTTCATCATTGAGGTTTATTCTCCGCTTGTCCCTGAACGACAAAATTCTGGAGGATATTCTTTTCATCCGCTTGAATAAACAGTTTGGAAGTAGGCTGACTCATTTGCACTTCCGTCTTTCTTGGTTAATTACCGTCAGTTAGGCCTATGGGGAGTAATCAGCTGACAGGAACGAAATTAACCGTTCCGGGAACAATATTTTTTTGTTCTAACCGGTTCGGGAACGTCAATTTATTGGTGGAACTCATTGGAACCGATTGGAAAAAAATATCGGTTCAAAGCCCTGTGGTTGACCCGCCTCCCTTGGTTTGCTAATGGTTGTTTGCGTCCTGACAAAGTGGGAGGAGTTCCCGATTTTTCGGGAGCTCAGAAAGTACTTGCATTGCTCTTGACCTGACTAGTTGCAACTCTGAAAGTATTGCGTCACTTGGAGGAGATGGCCTGGCTATAACTATGTTACCTGCTATACAATATGTCAGGATATGCTTCACATATAAAAAGGTTATTTAATAGTAAGTGATATGAACATGCAGTACATATGTTATACATGATTTACTGATTTACCATACAAGTATAACTGAAAAATATGAGCAATAAGCAATATTGCTTTGTATTAAACATGGTACTGTACTATAAATGAATTACAATATTTAGTATCTGTTATTTTTGTGTTTTTTGTTGAATATTCATTATCCTTGTAATAAACATGTTAATTCATAGTATTGGTCCTTATACACCTTCTCTGCATTTGAACAATAGAAAAGATCAGAATAACACATAGAACAACTCACAGTAGTTTTAGGTACACCAATGACTCTATACAACATTTTATAAATAAAAATGGTAACACTTTTATTTTAGGGATACATCTATAAGCATATAATGTTAATGTCTGCATAAGTACCTTGTAAGGCATGTACTAAGCAAACACTAAGGCCTACTAGGTCCTTACTAAGGTTAAATTGGTAATAAATCCCTTATTGTGCATGAACAAGACATTTGCGAATACATGCCTAACAAATGTTTGATTTTGCTTTGTACATGCCTTAAAAGTTACTTATACAGGGACATTGTATGTATTAATGCTAATAGATGTATCCCTAAAATAAAGTGTTAACATAAAAATACAGTCACTGGATTCAAAAACAGTACAGTGGAATACTGATGAGAATACTGATGAGTCTTCATCATTCCTTTGCTTCAACAAGAGATATGCTGATGTCTCCCAAAAACTAGAAATTTACTGTCTTCACTTTATAACCCCAAATGGATTTTGTGCGTTTTGTTTTTTGAAACTCAATGTCTTCTTGGTGTGTTGTAAAAGCACTTAAGGTGCTGAGTGTCTAAGTGTATTGGGTATGTACAATATAGTATGTGGTCTAAAAGTACAGTATGTGTCATGGGTGTGTTCTGAGTGTTCTAGGTGAGTGTGTTCTATTGGTAACACTTTATTTTAGGGATACATCTATTAGCACTAATACATACAATGTGCCTGTATAAGTAACTTGTAAGGCATGTGCAAAGCAAAATCAAACATTTGTTAGGCATGTATTCGTAAATGTTTTGTTCATGCACAATAAGGGATTTATTACCAATTTAACCTTAGTAAGGACCTAGTAGGCCTTAGCATTTGCTTAGTTCATGCCTTACAAGTTACTTATGCAGGCATTAACATTGTATGTATTAGTGCTAATAGATGTATCCCTAAAATGAAGGGTTAGCGTTCTTTTTTGCCTTTATTTCTGACAGGACAGTGGAGGAGAGACGAAATGAGTGGGGAGAGAGAGACAGGGAAGGATCGGCAAATGACCTGGGCCAGAATCGAACCCGGGTCGCCAGCGTAGTAACCCAGTGCCCTACCGTTAGGCCATAGCAGGGACTTCTAAGTGTGTTCTAAATGTGTTCTACATGTTCCGTGTGTGTGTGTGGTGTGAGTGTTCTAAAAGTATATGGATGTTTACTAGTGTTTGCAGTCTGATATAAGGCATAGATAATTAAAACAAAGGCACAGTGTGTGTGTGTGTGTGTGTGTGTGTGTGCGTGTGTGTGTGTGTGTGTATGTGTGTGTGTGTGTGTGTGTGTGTGTGTGTGTGTGTGTGTGTGTGTGTGTGTGTGTGTGTGTGTGTGTGTGTGTGTGTGTGTGTGACTGTGTCTGTGTGTTGCGTGTGTGTGTGTGTGAGTGTGTGCACCCACAGGTTTGTGTGTGTGTGTGTGTGTGTGTGTGTGTGTGTGTGTGTGTGTGTGTGTGTGTGTGTGTGTGTGTGTGTGTGTGTGTGTGTGTGTGTGTGTGTGTGTGTGTAATTGTGTGCATGTTTGTGTGTAGGCAGGCATCACCTGA
>NC_085875.1:15065381-15085381 GCF_034702125.1 Engraulis encrasicolus
ACGCACACACGCATGCATGCACACACACACACGCATGCACGCGCACACGTACGCAAAGACACACACACACACACGCACGCACACAGAGACGCACGCACGCACACAGAGACGCACGTACGCATGCAAGCACACAGGCAAGCACACACACACACTCACACACACACACACTCACACACACACACACACACACACACACACACACACAACCTTATTTCACCCTCAACACAACCACCCTCCCCTCCATTCACACACACACACACACACACACACACACACACACACACACACACACACACACACACACACACACACACACACACACACACACACACAACTCCCCTCCCTTCACTCACACACACACACACACACACACACACACACACACACACACACACACACACCACGCTAACGACACACACACACACACACACACACACACACACACACACACACACACACACACCTAACGACACACACACACACACACACACACACACACACACACACACACACACACACACACACACACACACAACCCCCTCCCCTCCAGGACAGTTCCTGCCAGAGGCGTGTATGAGTGACAAACCATTCCATGATAAAACACTTTCCATTTCAGCCTGAGAGAAGCTGTCACGGGCTGCAGAAAATATTTCGACGGGCGCGGGGGCTATCAGGCATAGCAATCCCCCCTTCATTTTAACACGGGCCCCGATACCTGAGAGAGAGGGAGGGAGAGAGAGAGAGAGAGAGAGAGAGAGAGAGAGAGAGAGAGAGAGAGAGAGAGAGAGAGAGAGAGAGAGAGAGAGAGAGAGAGAGAGAGAGAGAAGGCCTGTCTATCGGCCCTGGCAGCACACACACACACACAGACACACACACACAGATACACACACACACACACACACACACACACACACACACACACACACACACACACACACACACACACACACACACACACACAGCCACACAGACACACACACACACACACAGCAACTGGATGTGGATGTATTATTTATGGTTTAGGCTCAAGCCCCTGCAAAGCCCCCGACTCTTATCATTTAAATGAAGCAAAAATGTTTTCCTATTTGTAATTTGTTACATTATCACATGTGTTATAATACACTGAGGGCCAATCCTTGTGACACGTGAAATATAACTGTCTGGCAGAGAGGGGGAGAGAGAGAGGGGGAGGGAGAGAGAGAGAGAGAGAGAGCGGGAGAGAGAGAGAGAGAGAGAGAGAGAGAGAGAGAGAGAGAGAGAGAGAGAGAGAGAGAGAGCATGGGGTGAGAACAGGGTTATGACGGGGCTTGTTGGCTTGGTATTGATGCTGCCACTGCCACAGAGATGAGGGCCTGGGCTCACACTGCTTCTCTCATCCACTCATCCCTCGTTTTCTCTCCCTCCCTCCCTCCCTCCATCCCTTCCTACCTCTCTTCCTTGTCTTTCTTTTTTCATCTCTCTCTTTCTCTCTCTCTTTCTGTGTTTCTCTACACCTGTCCCCTCTCTCTAACTCATCACTCCTTTATTCTTCTCTCTCTCTCTCTCTCTCTCTCTCTCTCTCTCTCTCTCTCTCTCTCTCTCTCTCCCCCTACGTGTCACTGTCCCCTACCCCACAGCAGCACAAGGGGGCCCCTGAGATGAACGGCCAATTTTTTCCTTTATCACATTAGCACAGCCATGAGGGAAACACATTTGTTCTACTCAAATACACTAAAGATACAATTACCAATCTAACATATACATGTTTTATATCAGCCCCGCTGCGATTCCCGTCCGCTCGCCGGCGCGGCAGCGGCTATATATTAGCGCTAGCATGACAGTTTATTTAAGAAAAGAAAATTGTCTGTGTGCGGAGCGCCGGAGCTGGAAATACATAAGGCTGGGTGTCACAGCTTTAATAAAGACCATAACTCCTCGGCAAGACTTTTTCCTTTAAGCAGGAAGCATATCCCGACCCGACCACGAACGCTCTTCCTCTTTCCTCTTTCCTCTTCTCTTTCATTCCTTCTTGTGTTTTTTTTTTCCTCTTCTTTTTTTCTTTTCATTCACCCCTCATCTCATCCTCCTCGTCGTGATGGAGAGAGGGACTGAAAATCAAATGAAATCATTTTTCCGCTAACAAGGCGCGATGCTCCGAGCCGCTGCCTCGCGACGACTCCATATCGTCCGTATCTTTTTTATTATTTATTTTTTTCTTTCTACTTCTTTTTCTTAATCTCCTCCCCTCCTGCTCTTTTTTCTCTCTGTCTCTCTCACCACCTCTCATTTTTGCCCCCATCCAACTACCCCCACCGCCTGGTATCCCCCAGCCTGGATGGGTGGTCTGCAGTGTGTGTGTGTGTGTGTGTGTGTGTGTGTGTGTGTGTGTGTGTGTGTGTGTGGGGCCACAGTATTAGGGATGGATGGCGTGTGTGCAGTAGGATGTGTGTGTGTGTGTGTGTGTGTGTGTGTGTGTGTGTGTGTGTGAGTGTGTGTGTGTGTGTGTGTGTGTGTGTGTGTGTGTGAGTGTGTGTGTGTGTGTGTGTGTGTGCGTGTGTGTGTGTGTATGTGTGTGTCTGCGTGTGTGTGTGTGTGTGTGCGTGTGTGTATGGGGCGCAGTATTAGTGAAAAATGTTGGCCCTCATTAAAGCGAGTACCTTCCCCATAACAATTTCAAGGTCCCCCCCACGAGCCAGCTGAGTGCCCCGGCGATGATTAAAACATTGCGCGAAAATTTACAAGTGCAAAACGTCCTAATGGATTTAATTGTCATGGACGCCATTAATCAAGAGCGCGGGTGTCGGCCGGCTAGGGTTAAAAAGAGCAACGCGGCCGTCCAACTGCTGAAACGAGACGACCGTTACTCTATTTAAAAAGCTTCCTGTAACCCACCCACTCCCCCACCCACACACACACACCTCCCCCCCTCTCTCAAAGCCAATCACCTCCCTATATCTGTGGCTATAAAAGAACAGCACTACGTCAGTGTCTATAACCCGGAGGGTTCCCATTGGACAGGCCTGTCTCCAAGGACCAAGGCAGCGTTGTGGAGGCTGGGCCTGTTGCTAGGGGCCCCCGGCGTCGGGCACCGCTGAGTTCTGAGTTCCGAGTTCCGATGCGATGCCGGCCCCCAAAAAATATTTGAAAGAAAAAATTAATGAAATAAATTAGGAGAGAGACACTACGCAGCACTTTCACTTTTGCAGAGGAAGGGAGAGGAGGAGGAGGAGGAGGAGGGAGGGAAGAGGAAGAGGGAGGGGAGGGGAGGGGTGATATTTTTTGGAGATGAGATGAACGATGAGAGTGAAATTTATGTGATCTAATTTTTATGTTGATCAACCATCTTTCCGGATTGCGGCCTGTATAATTTTTTAAATTACGGAATGAGTGATTTGTCGTCAAATAAAACAGCCTCAACAAGAGAGCGAAACGTTAATGCAACAAAACTAAATTTACGTGCCTTTCCGTCTGACGCCGTCATATTTCACGGGCCCTGCATTCGCCAAAATGCACAAGTCTAATTGATGCAGCACACTGTAAATCTACTGTTTACGCTTGATGAATCGCTGTTTATTCTCAATCTCCTACTAGAACATGTGAGCGGCGGCCGTCTGGATAAGTAGGCGTCACGTGTGTCAGTGTGTGTGTGTGTGTGTGTGTGTGTGTGTGTGTGTGTGTGTGTGTGTGTGTGTGTGTGTGTGTGCACTTGTGGCCAGTTGGGTGTTCGTCGCATATGTGCCCCGTGTTTGTGTGTGTTCAATTGTCTGAGCATGTGTATGCATGTTTGTGTGTGTGTGTGTGTGTGTGTGTGGGGGGGGGGGGGGGGGGGGGGGGGGGGGGGGGGGGGGGGGGGGGGGGGGTGCATGTATGTGTGTGTTCATGGTCAGGTGACGATCTAAACATGCACAGTGTGTGTGTGTGTGTGTGTGTGTGTGTGTGTGTGTGTGTGTGTGTGTGTGTGTGTGTGTGTGTGTTTGTGTGTGTGTGTGCAGGTGGGTGTCTGAATATACATGCTGCGTCCTTTATTTATGTACTGGCCCTGAGAGCGAGCCGCCCGCCTGCACGACTTTGCCGCTCGCTCGCTCGCTCCACAGACTGCAGATGCAGGGGCACAGAGGCACACGCCGCCCATCCATCTCCCCACAGGACACACACACACACACATATACACACACACACACACACACACACACACGCACACGCACACCGCATACGCACACACACGCATACACACACACACACACACACACGCATAAGCACACAGAAAACACGCATACCTACGCATACACACACACACACACACACACACACACACACACACACATGGACCCGATTCTGAACCCCCTCTGCCCCGGGCCTGGAACGACTGTCCCCATTGTTCCCCTGTCCGCTTCCCTGCACACGCACTCACACACACACACACACACAAACACACACACACTCTCGTGCCCCGGACAGGATTACGTAAAACAGACACCGTCCCTCTCCCTGTTGAACGGCCGACCACACAACCATCCGATTACCCCACCACCAGAGTAGCTAACCAACCACCCAATCACCCTCATCTTCCCCTCCTACCCCTCCTCCTCTTGCTCCTCATCCACAGTCCTCTTCACCGCCTCCTCCACCTGTTCCAGCCCTCTCCTTCTCCTCCTTCTCCTCCCGCCATCTCCTCCTCCACCACTTCTTCCTCCACCACTTCTTCCTCTCCCTCATCTTCCTCAAGCCATCTCCTCCACTTCCTCCTCCCTCTCCCTCTCTCTCCCTCCCTCCACATCGTCCTCTTGCTCCGTTCGCTGGCAATAAACACATGCTAAGCAGGCGGGAGAAAGGGACGGACAAGCAGAGGCCATGGTGGAACCATGCGCGGCGCACAGACACACGCACACACGCACGTTCGCACATGCACACACACAAACACAAACACACACACGCGCTAAGCGGGCAAGAGGACAGACAATGCGGCGATAGAACCGAAGCGACACCATCACGCATGGCACATCTGCACCCGTGCAGACTCCCGCTGCTATGACAGATTAGCACCATAGTATGCCAAGTGACTACACATAATGTACTTGGTAATGTATGTATTTTTGAGAATCACTGGTATGCAAAAAAGAGTTTTCTTCTTTTCATTCTTCAACTCATTACACCTGTTGTTCTTGGCAATGTCAATGTGAATTGTACATCTTTTTTTTCTTTTTGTTTATCTGTGTATAGACTGCATTTTTTTGTCTTTCTTTCTTTCTTTTCACTGGCAATAAACACATCCGCTTCAGTGTTTTTCCCACCATTTAGAATTTTGTGAAAGTCAATAAGAAGGCTAGAGGAAGGGCATCGATGCGGTTAAACCGAAGCGACGCCATCACGCGTGGCACATCTGCACCCGCGCCGACTCCCGTGGCTATGACAGATTAGCACGCTAGCACGCAGACTACACACAATGTCTTTGATATACGTACGTCTGATCGGTACGCGTGATTCCTGAATCACTGCTCATGCATGATGCACACATGCTGCAAACACATTTTCTTTGTCAGATAGTGGTGCTCACATCCAAAGGAACTTTTGCAGGCGCTAAACAATAGCAGACTGTTGGTCTGCACACTGCATGTGAGTTAGGTAGCTCAGAGAATAATTTTCCCAGACCTCTTGCGGCCCACCAGCAATGCCGCCACGGCCCATAGTTTGAGAATCACTGGCCTAGAAGATTCCTGTTAGATTTATACAGTGTCCTGGCCTTGGGCGAGCTACAAGGTGTGGATAAACGTTTGGATTACTGCTTTCCCAGCTCTAGAATATTAGTCAATGGGATGTGATCCATCGCTGGATCATTCAGTCCAAGCTTACTTTTATTTTATTTTTTTTAATTTAATTTAATTTTATTTTATTTTATTTTGATTTGAGTTATTTTTATTTGATTTGTTTTATTTTATACACATCAAGGTAACACTTTATTTTAGGGATACATCTATTAGCACTAATACATACAATGTTCCTGTATAAGTAACTTGTAAGGTATGTACAAAGCAAAATCAAACATTTGTTAGGCATGTATTCGCAAATGTCTTGTTCATGCACAATAAGGGATTTATTACCAATTTAACCTTAGTAAGGACCTAGCAGGCCTTAGCGTTTGCTTAGTACATGCCTTACAAGTTACTTGTGCAGGCATTAACATTGTATGTATTAGTGCTTATAGATGTATCCCTAAAATAAAGAGTTACCTTTTATTTAATTAAAGCATTCACAACATTTCGATCCCTCTGGGTCTTCATCACGCACCCAACACAGTAGTATAGCTGTATACACTATACCAGGGGTGCTCAACTAGAAACTGAAAAGGTCCACTCGCCAAATTTCGTATGTTTCCAGGGTGCATAAAAGTCGCTACGGACCAATGCAGAAAATAGCCTCACTCGCTGGCCACACTGGCCTCTTGCTCACTCACTGAGTTGTCATAGTGATGATACTTTTATTCGTCCTAAGACTGGCTTCGCAGAAATACAGATCGCATGGCAGCGAAATCTCATGTATAATTTATACATATTAAATACAGATGGATTTTGTCTCGGTCCGGATGACATTGCGTTTGGGTCCGCATCCGGACCTGGGTCCGCCAGTTGAGCACCCCTGCACTATACCTTAAAGCAGTGGTTCCCAACCTTTTTTTTCAGGGACCCACATTTTTACCATTGTAAGCTATGGTGTCTGTGTATTTATGGCCATGACCAGCTTCCTGTGGGCCTCTTCCTCGCTCTGCTCTGCTCTCAATGTTGCATTGCTCCATCACCATGGTTAAGAATTATTATTATATGGTTGTGACGTCATCTGTCGAATGCTCCATTCATTTCAACGGGGCTCCCCAACGTTCGGACGTCTGTTATTTTTCGATAACGGACGGGTTTGTCTATAACAGACCGCTGTCAATGGCAACAAGACTTTTCACTGCTAAAGCGACTTTTCAACAAGACTCTAATCAGCTGCTGTGATAGACAGCACCCGTTGTCCTGGCTACCGCTGTCAATGGCAACAAGACGTTCACTGCTAAAGCCACTGGCTTGTATACAAGTCAGTGGCTAAAGCGAATGTTTCATATCACTCCGCAGGGTGTCCGGTCTTTTGTCACTCTAATCAGCTGCTGTGATAGACAACACCTGTTGTCCTGGCTAGCCTACCTAGCTGTTGCCTAGCGGTGTTCCACAACGGCACTGTTTTGTTTTGCGCAGCAACAATCTTAACATTAAATAGGTCTAAAGAAATGTCCCCGCATGTATGAATCATTTAAGTATATCCATATAATAAGCGGGTTAACTTTCGGCGAGTCGGTCGCTTTGTGGAATAGCAGCACTTCAGAGAGAACAAGACCCCTCCGCTCCGCGTCGGGGTCTAAAGATTCTCTCTGTCGTGCTGCTATTCCACGGTAGCGACCTTCTCGCCGAACGTTAACCCTTACTTAATCTGGGTCCTGCCGTGACCAACCAGTAGGGCACTTGTCTGCCATGTGGCTGACCCGGGTTCGATTCCCGGCCCGAGTCCTTTGCCGACCCCTCCCCGTCTCTCCCCCAATTCGCTTCCTGTCCACTTCTCACATTGTCCTATCAAATCAAGTTGAAAAAGACCACAAAAAAATCTTTAAAAAAAAACAGAATGATTAATCTGTGTTTTTATAGGCAGTTTGAACCTCTACTGTATAAGACAGGACAAGAGAGAGAAGAAGAGACAAGAAACGAGTGAGTCAGATGGATAGAGAGAGGGGGCATGGTTGGTAAATGAACCAGGCCGTCTTCAAACCTGGGTCCCCATGGGCAGTGAGCCAAGATTGTATATCCCTTTGAGGAGTACCATCACAAATATGTGATTAGAATTTTGCCCAAATTTTAAGTTCTCATTATGACGTCATAAGGACTTTGCAAGATTTTTAACACCGACTTCTATGGGAGCTGTAGAGTGTTCAAGTAGAATTCTAGAAGAACCTGGGGAAAGTTCTTACTCCTCAAAGGGATATATGCCTACTATATGGGCGTGTGTGCATGAGGTGTGCTGTACCACAGCATCCCCCATGGTTGATGCATTTATATGTATTTACTATATACATATATATATATATATATTTTTCTTTTTAGGATCTTTTTGCCTTTATTTTAGACAGGACAGTGGAGGAGAGAGAGAGAGAGAGATAGGGAAAGATCGGCAAATGACCCGGGCCAGAACCGAACCCGGGAGGCCAGCGCAGCAACTCAGTGCCCCACCGTTAGACCACGGTTGAGATTTATGTATGCTCATTCCCTCTGACTTTAATTTGACGAAACATTTTGGAGGAAGTTGGCGAGGAAGGAAGCTCCCTGTCTGCTGGTGGAGAGAGATTTAATTCTATCTGACATTGACGTGCAGAAACCCCAACAATAAAGACTTCAACAGGCTTCAGCAGGCCAGACTACTGTAGATGCAGCATAGTGGTTCATCATTAATCCTCTCCTGCCTGCACTCCCCCCTGTGTGTGTGTGTGTGTGTGTGTGTGCGTGTGTGTGTGTATGCGTGCGTGTGTGAGTGCGTATAAGTGCGAGAGATGGAGAGAGAGAGAGAGAGATAGTGAAAGAGACAAGATCCTTTTTATTTTGTGAGTGAGTGAGTGAGTGAAACGATTAATGTGGGGTTTTTTTTTCTTTTTTTTAAAGCTTTTTCAGTACCACAAGGGAGAAAGGAAAACACTTGAGTGCCCTGCTTGAACTCTGAATAGCCTATGGATAATTTCCCACCACAAAAGCACCAAAAGCTTTGAAGCACATCCTTCCCTCTTCGCCTACAGCTGTTTATATTTCTAAGTATCGCTACATAAAAACAGAGGGGAAAAAAATAGGATAAAAACCCTCATTGCACAAAGAATCTTCAGAGCCGCTTCCTATTCCAGAACATTATTTTTGAGAATCGCTGGGAATGTAAAAAGGCCCCAAGCTGCCCGTCTGTGCCTGCGCCTATCTCCATCTCTAACTCTACAGTAACTTTAACAAACTAAAAAACTTTTTTATTTGTCATTTTATTTTATTGTTTTTTTTATAATTATTCTTACACGGTGTTAAACCTGTTGCTCTAGTCTTTTGTTCTTGGCCATGTCAATATGAATTGTACACTTTTTGTTTATCTGTACAGATCATATTCTTTCGTTCTTTCCTTGTTTTTTCTCTCTTTCTTTCTTTCTTTCTTTCTTTCTTTCTTTCTTTCTTTCTTTCTTTCTTTCTTTCTTTCTTTCTTTCTTTCTTTCATTAACTTAACCGGGACTATGTACAATTGCTGATCAGTGACTACATTGATATACATGTTCTTTGTGGTCTGTACAAAGTTTGTATGCCCATCTTCATCTTCAGTAAAACTCCAGCTCTAACTTGAACTCTGGTTATAAGCTTACTTTGAATACCAGCTGGCACTCTGCAGTTGATATACATGATATTTGTCATCATGGTAATGAATGTGAGCCTGCATTTCTCCTTCATTAATAATAAATCTTAAAAACTCTAATAACTTATAAACTTATAAACTCTAAGTCTGTGCCTGTGCTTATGCCCATATTCGTCTCCATCCCATCCCTAACTCTTAACTCTGGGTGTAGGCTTACTTTAAATTCCAGTTGGCACTCTGCAGTTGATTTATACCCATCTATCAGCCCCTCCTTCGGTGGGCAAGCAGGGGCAGGCTGGCGTAAAGGTGGGCACACTCTCCTTGCCTCCGCTCTCACCTTGCCTCACCTTCACTCGGGCTGCCAATCCGTCTCCGTCACCCCGGGTGGCGGCCCTAGCCAGAGAAAGGTTAGCTGAGCGCCTGCCAGCTTCCCGGCCAGACTGACGGATACCGTGCTGAAGATGATGCTCTCTCTCTGCTAGTCTCTGCTAACGCTCATATTTATATTGCAGCCCCATCGCCCCATCTCCGGGACGCTATGGGAACAGCCAGCCAGCCAGTCAGCCAGCCATCGGACCGTCCGCACCACGGCGAAGCAGAGCACAGCCCAGAGCACAGCCTGCCCAGCCCACTCCGCTCCATCCCACCCCCCTGACTGCCACTTGTCCCTCACTGGATCCCTGGACAGGACAGAGTGCCAATATATCCTGGAGACCTAGTACAAGATGGATGGGTGTAAATAAACACTGTGTTCTTTAACTATTGAAAACAACTTTAAATTAACATACATTTTTTAAAAAGTTGAAATAAGGGCTTTACACACACACAATAATGGAATTCTGAGAGTGTGGAAAGCTGTGCGTGGAGAGTATGGAGAATTAGAATGCATTGCACTGGAAGATAATAATTCTTTCATAGAATGTTCAAACAATGGGCCGTTCCAAGGGGTTAATTCTCCCTCCTATGGAAGAGAACAGCAGCAACAGCAGAGCAGCTCTGGCCTGAGCAGGCCTGGCTCTGTGCCTGATCCTCCCCTCCATCCCTCCTCCTCGTCGTCATCCCCCCAACCCATCTTTCCTCTCCTGCCCTGCAGCTGACTGGAGCTGCCGCCTCTCCTCTCGTCTCGTCTCCGCGCATCTCCTCCTCTCTCGTCTCGTCTCGTCTCATCTCGTCTGGTGCCAGCTCGCCTGACTGATGTGGAAGTGTGAAGCTCTCCCTTCTCCAGAGCGCTCACGTCGTAGCGTGTCTATTAGCGCCGGCCGTGACGAGAGACGCCACCACGAGATGTGAGATGAGAACACGCAGCAGCTATACTACAGTACAGTAGCGTTGGCCAAACAGCCAAACAGCCATCCAGCCAGCCAGCCGCAGCCAGCCAGCCAGCCGCAGCCCTCTTCCAGACTCAAGTCTCATTTGGCTGGAGGGCAATGGGCCACCGGGCTCGTTGGCCTAGTTTCCAACGGGTGGGCAAGGAGGAGGGAGGGGGGACTAGAGTGGAGGAGGAGGCGGAGGAGGAGGAGGAGGAGGATAGGAGGGGGAAGAGGGCGAGGGGGTTTGGGGAGAGGCAAGGAGTTCAGGAGAAGGAGGGAGGTTGGAGCAGGCGAGGAGGAGAAGAGGAGAGGAGGAGGAGTAGGTGGAAGAGGAGAAGATGGGGGAGTGGAGAGAGGGGAGAGGCGGACAATGAGGAGAAGGGGAGGAGGCGCGGGGTGGGCTGGGGGAGGGGAGGAGGGGGAGAAGAGGAGGAGGCGGGGGGAGGGGGGGGGGCATGGGAGAAGGGAGAGGCAGGGAGTTCAGAGGAGGTGATGAGCCATGTGCACATTCGGGTTAAGGGCTCAAGACTCCGCGAATCATAGCCAAAACAAATGTCCCCAGAGAACGAGGGAGAGAGAGAGAGAGAGAGAGAGAGAGAGAGAGAGAGAGACAGAGAGAGAGAATGGCGTGTGCTCAGCCCGACGCCGCTCCACTTCTGCTCGAATTGTTGGGATCAAAGTGGTGAGGCCAGTGCCTAGACCCCTCATGGAAACGCTAATTGTGCGTGAAAATGTTCATTAACTTGTGGTTTGTGGTGATTCTCCGAAGTTGAGACAGCCAAAGACAACACACACACTCGAGTCGCAGCGGCTGCCAAAAAGGCCCCTGCTGCACTGTCCCAAAGCCTTTGGATGGACTGGACACACTGCCCAACAATCACACTGCCGCTGCCTGCAGTGCAGTCCCATTGACTGCAGATACACTGCCGAAACAAGCATTGACACAGACACACTGCTGCAATGCAATGTCCAAGTGACTGAGGATATAGACCACCCAGCACTCACACTCAGTAGTGTTTTGCAGAGCCTACGCCTAGGCCATGATGCACAGTCCCATACAATGGACTTATGATGCACTGCTGAACATACTGCAATCCCCGAGACTTGTATTGAATTTTAAATATCCATGTGTTGTATGGCCTTATACCAGTGTTTCTCAACAGGGGTGCCGGGACACCCTGGGGTGCCGCGGGCCCCCCTCAGGGGTGCCGCGGAAACGTGGCTGATAAATGAATTATGTAATATGATACAGTACATATTTGTCTAAATTGATAAGTTAATGCTAGTCAGTGGAATCTTTCATCTGCCATTTACGCACAATAAAGTAAATATAGGTCGCCACAGTCCACTCCAAATGTGTTACTTTTCTAAGCTTTTGTGGTATCGGATGCGATGCCATGTTACGGTTTCTTGATTTGGAGTGCCTTGAAATTTTTCATGAATTGGAAGGGTGCCTCGCCTAAAAAAAGGTTGAGAAACACTGATATAGCACTGATTCTTGAGAAAGTGGCTAAAACAGGTTGTAATGTTGACAGAAAAAAAACAAAGTGAATTACAAAATTATATGGTATATCCTCGTAGACTAAGGTCTTGGCTTTTCAGAAATGCACAAGGCCAATCTCCCCATTATGTATTTTTTTCAGAAATCAGGCTTTTCTCCGATCATACCTTGCTTTTTGTCAACACCGTCAGACACAATTAAAAGTTATTAAAATTGTATTGATTTGGTTGCATATGTATCTGGAGTTTTTAAGTGATTATGTGTATTTTTTGGTTCACACATATGCCTTTAAATGTTGAAAATTCACTTTTGTTCTATTTTAATACTGTTTCATGTGTTCTAATTTTAAAATATGTACCGTCATACGATGCTTACTTAACGCCTAAATACAACAAACATTTTTTTGTAATTTCACAAATATTCGTGTAGGTTAAATTGGCTATTACTTTGATATTTCAACAACTCCCTAAGGAAAAATGTTGTAAGCAACATTCCTTTAAAATGTCCAAAACTCCTTCTTACGGTGGTGACTTAAGAACTGACAGTGGTGACAGTAATCTGAGAGAGGTGAAAGTGGCCTAATTAGTACCTGCATTTAGCAAAATAAATAGCCCTCTCAAGTCAATGGCATCTTGCATAAACACTTTATTTTTGTGTGTCTGCTGAGTATGAGCATGTGTTTTTACTTCATTAGTTAGATTATCTAGGAAGTAAGCCACTGGTTGTTGAAAATGTGGTAAAAACAGCTTTTAAGTTGTCCAAATCCAAAATATAGAGGTGTATTATCATAGATGTAGGTCTTGGCTGTGCAGTGAATGCATTGGCCAAGCTCCCCATGTTTAACATTTTTCATAAAATGGGCTCTTTCTTGTTTTGTCAACAGCGGACAGAATTAGAAGTAAAACACATGTTTACTGTATTAAAGTGAATTACTTTAACAATTCAACATAACTGTAGATACTTATTGTATGCATATTCCTAAAACATGTCAAAAACACGTAAAATGTGTTTTTTGGTGAACTCCATCAGATGTCACTACCGTCAGGTTTTCTGACCAAAAAAAACCTCCAAATGCACCTCAGTGGTGGCTAGAGTATCATTTTGGATCACAATTATTACTAACATGCCTTGTAATGTTTCATTAACCAGCACAATTTAGTAAAATATGGAACAAGATGATGAGCAGAACAAAATCTGACGGTGGTGACATCTGACGGTGTGAGACAAAAAAGCACTCTTTTAAATATTATGCATTGTTTGTTCACATTAGCCATTTCATTTTCGCTCTGTTTCTTGGGTGCTTCATACCTTTTCTGAAAAAAAAAATATATTTATTAACATTAATGTAATACAATACTATTAAAACCCCCGACGGTGTTGACAGTTTATGGTTGGGACAGAACCAGTGTCCAAACAAATTAACAAATTGAGGACAAAATAATAAACTTACAGGAGCTTCAGTGATGGTGAAGTAGGCAGTAGAGCTAAAGGTTTGAAAAGGGGTCCTCAGTAATGAAAATTACCTTGTGCATACCTGATTTTATTGTCTTTTAGAAAAAATCTGACGGTGGTGACCAATATGCTGGACACATTTTGAGCAATCAGTAAATAATAGTAAATATTGTTTTACATCCACTATGTGCACATCTGTAGAACCACTTTAATATGGTCTTCCCCATCATGGTGATATTGTTCAATTCTGTTAGTGATTTTTGTATTTTAAGTCAATTGAAATGATGATGCCAGTCCTTGGGACAGGCGTTTTTACAGGGTGTGGACAGGTTTATAGCCATGAAAAGTAATAAAATTACACTTAAATATTTCAAACAAAAATGTATTCGTGTGACAGACCCCTTGGCCATTACCTGGGTTCATTTTGTTTGTGAAAATTTAGTTGATTTTCAACAGAATTAATATTTTACTGCAGGGACATGTTTTTGCCAAACTTTCAAGAATCAGTGATAGACTACCCAGCACTAACACTCAGTAGTGTTTTGCAGAGCCTACGCCTAGGCCATGATGCACAGTCCCATACAGTGGACTTATGATGCACTGCTGAGCATTCACATACTGCAGTTCCCGAGACTTGGATTGAATTTTAAACATCCATGTGTTGAATGGCCTTATACTCTATGCTACTGTTTCTCAACGGGGGCTCTACGCTCCACCAGGGGGCGTTGGGGATCCGTAGGGGGGTATTAAGAAAAATACAGGTGAGAGAGGGGGCAGATTTAGTTGCCATTGGGGTGCATTAGTCTTTTTTATTTTTTTAACACTTAAGGGTGAGTCGGCAGGCTTATGCTGAGATCAAGGGGGTATTTCATTTGTTCAAAAAAAAAAAAGGTTGAGAATCACTGCTCTTTGCAGTGCAGAGGATTCATATACACGTACTGCACAATTTGGATAAACTGTCCAACATTTCCATTTGCATTGCAACAATGTCCAAGTGACTGTGGATATAAGACCACCCAATATTCACAAGGATATTGTATTGTTTTAGACTGTATTGTACTGTATTGTTTTGCCAAGCCTGTTTTTAGACTGCTGCACAGTCCCATAGACTTGTGATGCATTGCCGAGCATTCACATACTGCAGTCTCATAGACTGGGATTGAATTTTAAAAGGTACACTGTGCAGGAAATGGTCAAAAAGGGTACTGCAACTATGCTGAGAATTGAAACTGGGCTGCCTATTGCCAAATTTGATCTTTTCATGACCGTTTATGAAGTAATAAACTAATATTTTCTAGTATGGCCCAAGTACAGTCATTTTTGGTGCTAAAAATGGCTATTTCTGGAAATAAGTATTCATGAGAAAGGTAACATTAATGAATGGGAATCATGAATTCTGGAAATAAACAACAAAAAATCTCACACAGTGTCCCTTTAAAGATGAACACGAATATCATTGTCGATTTGCAGTTCCCAGTGTTAACCCTCTGAGGTCTAAGTCTTTTCAGAGGCTTTTAGGCTGCTTGCACCACCCTAACATTTTCAAGTATTTTCATTTCATATATATATATTTGGGACCTGGAAGGTCTGAGGTTTCTAATGATGTGACTTAAATGTTTCAATGACAAAAACTCACAGAGTTACAGATTTGTTTTTGGAGACACATTGCCCTCTGAAGGGCACTCGGACCTGCACAGATTGGATACACTGTACAGCATTTATACTGCCACAACGTCGAAGCAGAGATTCTTTAAGTACACGTATATAGATATGCCAACGTAATAGGTTGCTATGGGCACCTAGCATGACCAGGTTCCAGTCTGCCTAAAGGGGCGTGTCATAATACTCCTACCATTGAATAGAACAGTCCTTAGGTCTGCCTAGGTCTGACTAAAGGGGGATTTCCCCCCACTCCCCCTTGCAATAATAGAACCCGGAAACAATGGGCCAATGGAACCTCTCTCTCTCTACTCTCTCTGGTCGAAGTGCTGTGACCACCCAGCATTCAAATATATTTATTGCCAGGCCATTCCCACCTAGTGACGCAACACCTTCAGCATTGCTTGTAGTCAGGCCAGGAGCAATACTAATATTGTTTCTGAGCTCCGGAAAAATCGGTAACTCCTCCCACTTTGTCGGGAAGCAAACAACTTGTAGCACACCAAGGGAGGAGGGTCAACCATGCTGTTTGGGAAATGTTAATTGTTATGCTCTTGGTCAGACCAAGTTTTGAAGAGATTTGAAAGTCGATGATAATCAGGCTAGGCCAGCTGCACAGTCAGATACACACAGTCCACAGTCCAATAGACTTATGATTCACTGCTGAGCATTCACGTACTGCAGTCCCAGAGTTTAGGTTGAATTTTAATTTTAAACATTCACTTGCCATAGCATCTTATGGACTTTATGTAGTGCCCAGCAGAATATAGTTTAGATAACATTTACATAGCATATGCCGTATACTGCAGCAATGTCCAGTTCTTCTAGGCCACACACAGCACTTCTAGACTCACATATCACTGTTTGTCACAGAGCTTGTGCAAGGACTGCACAGTGCGCAGTGTACTTGGATCTGGATAGAATTAGTGTCGCACAAGGGATTCAACAATACCAAACTTACATTCATATGTTGAAACATATTACAGACCCTGGCTGGGCTGGACCCAGTGCCCATCACTCGCATGCCAGCGCTTCCCATACGTACATTAACTAGGACCAGGACTCCCTGGAAGAAGAGGTTTCTACCTCAATGGGACCTTCCTGGTTAAATACAGGTCAAATAAAAAATAAAAACTATAGAATTTGTAATTAGTGATTAGGGCTGCACGATTATGGAAAAAATCATAATCATGATTATTTTGGTCAAAATCATAATCACGATTATTAATCACGATTATTGATTTTTGCAGATTTTTTTGAAAATTATAACAAGATGAAATATAACCAAGAATGAATTACATACGGATGAGCAAAATAAAATGAATTGTAACAATTATGTGAAGGCAATAGCATGAAACTTAAGTGGACAGATTTCTGGCCAGAAACACCAGCCTGTCAGTATGTTCTGGCTTCAAGGACGCTCTCAAATGTAGGTCACTATTGCCACGATTAAATCACGATTAAAATCATGAGTTCGATTTCACTATTTTATCACGATTTTGATTATTTTTCGATTAATTGTGCAGCCCTATTAGTGATATATTTAGTGTTGCAAAAGGGATTCAATACCATACATTCATATGTTGAAACATATCACAGACCCTGGCTGGACCCAGTGCTCATCACTCACAGCGCCAGCGCTTCCCATATATGAACTATTCTATGGCGCAGCACCACAGAAGAAAATCCGAGCACCAAAAATGGATCAACAGCAGCAAATGCGTGTCAATGGGGGCATATGTATGACATTTGCACCCTAAGCTTTTTGACCCAAAATGCTAAGTGGTTTGTGGGAAACACTGCATGCTGTATTCTTACAGATTGAGGAGCTGCGCAGAAGGCCCAACATTCACGCACTGTGTAGTCCCGAACATCATTGTGAATGCAGATCATCTGGACTGACAGCTGTGCGGGCCAGACTAGACCCATGTAATATGTATGAATAGAGTGTCAGCTTTGAAATGACCATCAGACATTCACACGCTGCACTGCTAGTGGCTGCTGTAGTATCATTGACTGCTAATAAACATTCACATGCTTTGCAAAGCTTGCACGACTGTATCTCAGACTTTGGATACAGCCCTAGCGGCGACCATTCGCCTGCTGCCAGAGATAGACTGCCAGTGCCCAGCATTCAAACGCTATGCAGTCCAAGATACTCTGAATAAACTACCGAGCAATCACAGCTGATGCATTTGATATTTTGATATTTTATTAGGATCCGTGGGATGTAGGCCTACAGTACTACTGCTGAACATTCCCATGCTTGCACTATCTCAGACTGTAAAGAGTGGCGACCATTCGCATGCTGCCTACGCCTGAAATCCCCCTTTAGGCAGACCTAAGGACTGTTCTAGTCAATGCTAGGAGTATTATGACACGCCCCTTTAGGCAGACCGGAACATGGTCACGTTAGGTGCCCATAGAAACCTATTATGTTGGCAAATCTCTACATATACTTCAAGAATCTCTGGTACTACTGCTGAACATTCCCATGCTTGCACTATCTCAGACTGTGCAGAGTGGCGACCATTCGCATGCTGTTGAAGGAGAGGATTGTGCACATCCCAGGGAAAGGTGCAGGACGAAGGTCAACTGTAGTTTTCAGAGTGAGGAGTCCGCACACTAAGAATCCTTTTATTTTTTCATGGCAGGATAACGTTTCGACCTCTTCTGAAGAAGACTGTTGAGGTTGAAACGTTATCCTGCCTTGAAAACATAAAACACAACAAAAAGGATTCTAAGTGTGCGGACTCCTCACTCTGAAGATCATTCGCATGCTGCCAATGCCTGCATGGGACAGAGAGACTGCCCCGCATTCACACACCGTCTGTAATCACAGATACTCTGAGTAGTAGACTGCCGACTGTCGCACCGAGCAGAGCAGTCACAGCAAACGCAGGCCTAGTACTAAAGGAAATGTGATCCTGTTCAAATGTATGCAACACGCTGTCCTCTGACTCTAAGGCATGTAGCTACTAATATGCATCTGGCTGCCAGTGGAGAACAGACTAGAGCTGCAACAAAAGAGCTTCAGACGAACATGCCTTTGCCATCTCTTTGGTAATTCGGCTAATGTAATGTAATGTGCTTCTTTGCTTGTCAGATTATTTAAGGCTAACCCCAGCGGGGGCCCCCGGTGCCTTGCCTTGCTGACAAGCCCCCGCTACAACCCCCTCCCGCACTTCGCCTTTCGCTTTCAATAGGCAATTCAGGGGCCCTTTCAACATCTATAGTGCATGCATGTTTTTCTACATGGCAATGAAACTGGAGATCTGAAAGTGAGAGCGGGAGACTAAACAGGTCTCCGTGTAACAGATACAACACTACACCACACACACACACACACACTACACTACACACACACACACACTACACACACACACATTGGACAAGACACTCCCAAGGTAGAGGAGCGCGGAGTCTTGAAGAGGCGAGGCGAGAGGAGCCAGGAGAGCGCTGCTACTTCAAACGGTTGGAAATCTCTCGACTTGAAAGAGCGAGGGAATTTTAAAGATTCATACAGGGGTAAAATTTTGTCATGACAAGTAAATGACTTCCTCCTGACATGTCTTGATATGATAATGCTGATTTCTTAACGCTCGCAAAGAACACCCCCCCCCCCCCACCCACCCCCACCGTAACCCCCAGATACACACACACACCGCTTCCATGCACCCCCCTCCTCCCCTCCACCTAGCCTCAGGGGGGAATCTTCAGTATGCTGCTGCAACATTAACATTTTCAACTCTCTCTCTCTCTCTCTCTCTCTCTCTCTCTCTCTCTCTCTCTCTCTCTCTCTCTCTCTCTCCTTTTCCCTTTAAGAACAGGGACCTGCCACAATTCATCAGTGTTTTACATCCTCAATACAAGGGCTGGGGCTTGAAGTGACAGAAAATGAACAGAGGGAGAAAGAAAGGGAGAAACCAAAGGTACAGGAAACCGTCACCCTACCCTCTTCCTCTCCTTCCCTCCCTCCCACTGTCAGTCGTTATCTTGCTCTAATTCTCTCTCTCTCTCTCTCTCTCTCTCTCTCTCTCTCTCTCTCTCTCTCTCTCTCTCTCTCTCTCTCTCTCTCTCTCTCTCTCTCTCTCTCTCTCCCACGCCATTCACGACTGCCTTGATCTCCATTACAGCTTTCCTTCCACACGGGGACAAATTACCAACAATAGGCCGCAACTACAAACATTGTGGAAGTGCCCAATGTCACTTCTCATTGCCATCTCATCAGCCTCTCTCTCTCTCTCTCTCTCTCTCTCTCTCTCTCTCTCTCTCTCTCTCTCTCTCTCTCTCTCTCTTTATCTCTCTCTCTCTCTATGTATCTTTGCACTCTCCCTGTGCTCTCCCTCTCTCTCTCTCTCTCACACACACACACACACACACACACACACACACACACACACACACACACACACACACACACACACACACATTATTTCTCTCTCTGCTTCTCTCTGCTCTCTCTCTCTCTCTCTTTCCATGCACTCTCCCTTTCCTGCACTCGCCGCCGTGCGCTTGAAAGGGATATCATTCTCCTCGATTATGCTTTCCGCTGCCTCGCCTTGCCTTGCCTTGCCTTGTCTACTTCCCTCAGCTGGCCCTGTTTGCTGCGTGCCATTATAATGACAATGGACAGGCACCTACAGATCAGGCATCTACCACCACCACCACCACCACCACCACTCACCCCCTCACCCCCCCTC
>NC_085875.1:15090381-15100381 GCF_034702125.1 Engraulis encrasicolus
GTAACATGCCATGCACCAGGCCCTGCCGTGGCCTAACGATAGGGCACTGGGTTATTAAGTTATGCCTTGCGACCCAGCCCGGGTCATTTGTCGATCCTCCCCCATCACTCTCTCCCACTCACTTCCTGTCTCCTCTCATAATTTCCTATCGAAATAAAGGAATAAATGCTCCTAAATCATTAAAAAAAAACATGCCATCCACTAGTGTGCTACGCAAAGAACCAGAGCAGATTAGCACCAGTGGATGTACCTGAGCGATGCACAAAGTACCAATACAGCTACAGCTACAACACATTTGGGTCAAAGACGTCCAACATGTCCTTCAGTGCAACGGATACTTTTGCTTACTGTAAATGCAAAAAAAAGAGATTTATTGTATTATTATTTTTTGGCTTGGCTTTCATGCATTCACTTTTCAAAACATTGTTTTGAAATTTCATGTTTTTCACAGTTACAGTAAGCAACAGCATCTGTTAGCATTGAAGGACAGTGTCATGTTGGACGTCTTTGACCCATTTATGCCTCTTTTCCACTGCCATTTTTCTGGTAGGCCTACAACTCGACACAGCACAACTCGGCCACCACTTTTTGCTTTTCGATTGGGCACGACACAGCTCAATCATACAGCAAAAAGTGGTGGCAGAGTCACGCGGTGTCGAGCGGTAGGCCTTTCAGAAAAATGCCAGTGGAAAAGAGGCAATAGAGTACTGTAGCACTTTTGCATAGATGAGCAGGACCGACCACTCATTTCTGAAAACACTCCACTACATCATAACAACAGCATTACAGAGGGCCTAAGGTAACTGATTAAAACATGGTAATAACAATTTTGGTCTCAGTAAGGTTATAACATTTATACTTTACCAATATTGCACTTGAACACTCACCCCCAGACTCACCCCCATACACCTATGCACTGTACAGACAGGACTGCTCTAATTTTACTGCACGTTATGCTTTTACCTTATTTCTATGCAAGTGACAATGTTTCAAGAAGGAGGCCGCACCTTGCATAGTAGTGTTTTTTATTGCACAGACGCGTTTCGGCGTGTGCCTTCTTCAGTGTCCGAAACGCGTCTGTGCAATAAAAAACACTACTATGCAAGGTGCGGCCTCCTTCTTGAAACATTGAATTTAAAATTTGGGCCAGCACCCTCAGAGACTGAAATAATTAAGAGTGACGCCTGCTCCTAGAAGAAAATATGCAAGTGAAAAACAAAAGGTCTTGTAGAAAATGTGTCATGCAGAAGACCACTCCACATTCACACCCAACTGGGTAATGCAAAAAGGGCCACCACAGCAACACTGCACTGTTAACAACAACCACACATCCACCTGTGTGTAATGCACAATGACCCCTTCACAAGATACACAATAACACACATACGTACTGTGATGCACAAAGGACCACTAAAGCAACGACACATGTACCGTAGTGGTGTGACACACAAAGAACCTCCAGACCTACCAGGCCACAACACCAAATGTACCCGTGTGTGATCCACAAAAGACCACATAAGACCACCACAGCAATAACGCATGCACCTCTGTGTAATGCACAAAGGATCACTTCAGCAAACAACACGTTGTAGTTGTGTGACACACAAAGAAGCACCTCGGTACTACTCTCGTCTTGACACTCGCCAAGGAGAGAGAACATGTTATCGCTTTTCACTGAGCCAATCGCTAATGCCTTTCACGGAGCCAACCGGCGGTGATGTCTTTCAGCACCACAGCCAATCAGTTCAGCCTTTCAGCGAGCCAATCAAGTACAGCCTTTCAGCAGCACAGGCCAATCAGTGATGACCTTCAGTGTGGCCGATCAGGAAGGCCTTTCTTTCAGTACTCCCTCCAGAACTATCGCCCTGACATCTGACCCGGGAACTTCCCGACCCACTCTGGCTATCTGTGGCACTGGGGAGGTGGGTCGGCCAGCCCGGCAGGTAGGCGGTCAGGTGGGCAGTAGGGGCAGAGAGATATATACTTAAATAATCTCCGGTAGGGGTGTAAAATCAGAGCCTTCCTGGCGATTTGATTCAATATCGATCTCTTAAAGTGATACTGTCCCATTTTTGGAAATGAGCTTATTTTACACTTCCCCTTGAGTTAAATAATAAGGTTTTACCGTTCTCTACTACTTTCAACCATTCTCTGGGTATAACAGCTGGTCTCATAGGACTCAATATTAACTGCTAGCATGGAGGTAAAATTTGCACTGTCATACCCAGAGAACGGTTGAAAGTAGAGGACAACGGTAAAACCCTATTATTTAACTCAAGGGGAGGTGTAAAATAAGCTTATTTCCAAAAATGGGACAGTATCACTTTAAGCCAACTATTCAATTATATTCAATACTGATTCAATTTGATTTGATTTGGTTCAATTGAATGGTTTATATATTTTTTTACCTTACAGGCTAGGGTACCTATGAATTATTACTGTCAGTATTATCATTATTGCATGGGCAAAATAAAATGCCTCACAAAAATGAGTGCAATAATAACTAAAGTAACAAAAAAAAAGATTAACCGCTTCCCTTGTAGATGCATCGATAAATCGAAAGGCCAGCTGTAAGATTGATGCATCTATTCAAATAAATTATCGCTGGAACACATCGACATTCTATTGACTTCATTCGCTGAGCGAGAAACTAGTAGCGACATGTGTGTACGTCCCTTAAGACCCTGTCCCGGCCAATACTATCACTTCTATAACAAGGGAAGTGGAAGATGAGAGTGATAGATACGTTTTATTAAGGGAGGAGTGCGAATATTGAACTTGAACATCATTTGTGTTTCCCTATTCATTTTGAGTGGGTCTGATCTTACATATCTGAAATAGATGCCCAAAGAAAGGTGTCGTCAAGATGGCCACCAAGTGACATCACTTCCTATTAGAACAGCTGAGAGCGAGAGCGAGAGCGAGAGCGAGAGGGAGGCTGCTTCTTACCTGCAGGGCCAGGTGTGTCCACTCGTCCTTGTTGATACGGCCTGTGGTGGGCACGGTGATGCGATGGGGTGCGAGAGCGTCACGGAAACGGTAGCTGAGTTCCAGCATCTCCGTGGAGACTGTCACGCTGTACACCAGCTCCCCTGCTGCACGCTTCTCTATCAACGTCCTGTAAACACACACACACACACACACACACACACACACACACACACTGTAATGTTTGTAACATTTTAAGTAGTCAAAACCTAAGTACTAGTCAAAACATTAAGTAGTCAAAACATTTAGTCTGTCAAAAACTTTTCAAACCTCAGCACCGTTTCATGTCAATACTGATTGAATGTATCTATACTGAAACAAACTTCAAATAGAGTACTTGATGAAGGAATGCTAGCCATCTCAGTAAAGCCTTTTGCACAAAGACTTGAAATGTGAAGACTATTGTCTTCTTATATAGGTTTCTGCTAAGTCCTACACAGATGAACTCACAGCATTTTTACTTGATTTTATTTTTTTACCTAAGGCCTGCACTGCACTCTTCTGACCCACGCCCTCTATTTTCTACAGGTTCCATAGAATATCTAAGTTCTATAGAAGGTACTATAAAATAGAGGTGCACCGAAATGAACATTTGTGGCCGAAACCGAAACCGAAAAAGAATTAATCATTTGGCCGAATACCGAAACAGAAACCGAATATTACAATTCCGTTAAAAGTCATCAAACGTTAGATTTTTCACTATTTTTAAATGTTGCTTAAATCTACGGCTTACACTAAATGTTTAGACATGTTTTTGAAAGAAAAGAAATGTGTATTGAAGTCTTCAAATGTTAGAGTAGAACTGAAATTAGTGTAATTAATGGCCATTTTCAATTCATTTTCTATTCGGCCTCCGATTCGGCCATTCAGTTGGCTTTCGGCCGAAAACCAAAAGTGTCTTTTTTTGCGTTTTCGGCCGAATATTTTCTGCGGCCAAATTTTCGGTGCACCTCTACTATAAAATATGGTAGATGGTGTCTCCAACATGCATGCCTGCCAAGAGCCACAGCTGAGGTATGTGTGTGTGTGTGTGAAGAAATAATAAAATAAATAAATAAATTTGATTTGAGCCACATGAGTTATGCTGACATTAGAAAGTGCTGATGCCACACATAGAGAGGGAGTGGAAGGAAGCGCTTCTGACAGGCAGTTGTCCCTCCCATGTTTTCACAGAGAGAGAGAGAGAGAGAGAGAGAGAGAGAGAGAGAGAGAGAGAGAGAGGGAGAGAGACAGAGAGAGAGAGAGAGAGAGAGAGAGAGACAGTGACAGAGAGAGAGAGAGAGAGAGAGAGAGAGAGAGAGAGAGAGAGAGAGACAGAGAGAGAGGAGAGACAGAGAGAGAGAGAGAGACGCAGGGACCACCCTAGACCCACGCATAGCCAGATTAGTGATTATTTATGAAGAGCCAACAGGAAAGTCATGATTTCATTTGACATTTATGCCGACCATATTAGTTTAACATATGTTAGGTGTTTTCCCTGGCTTCTGCCTTCTCCGTGCTGTAACCCTGTACACTGTCATATTAAACGGCATTGGTGACATTTTATGGGAAACGGAGGCTTTTACGAACACAGGCCAAAAGACGCCATAAATCACGACACGTCAGCACTTAGTGTGCGTCGGCCTGCCCTCACACACACACACAGACACACACACACACACACACACAGACACACACAGACACACACACACACACACACACACACACACACACACACAGACACACACAGACACACACAGACACACACACTCAAGACGCACACAGACACTCTGACACACACACTCAGATACACTACTCACTATCAAACACACTCCTGAATGCCTACACACACACACACACACACACACACACACACACACACACACACACACACACACACACACACCGCCTCGTCTGACTGAAGCGTTTATTCTAATTGGGCCAAACTTTCTTCTCCGGGGAGCCGAGCGCCCAGACAGAGACTGTGTGTGGCTCTTTGGTTTCCACCAGGAGAGGCAAAAGGTTTCAAAACTAGAGTATAAGTGCTCCTTTTTATTATTATTATCATGATACAGAGAACATGAACTCGGGAATAAGGGAATAAATCACTCTGCGCTCTCACTATCATGTGCTCTCCGCTTGTTGTGGACCGAAAAAAAGAGAAAAAATATCAGGTGCACTGCCTGGTATTTCATGTTGGATTGCACAGACAATACAATAGTTCTCAAACCCGTTGTTCAGGTAACCCCCTACCCCTCTTCTTTCTTTCTTTCTCTCTCGCTCTCGCTCTGTCTCTCTCTCTCTCTCTCTCTCGCTCTGTCTCTCTCTATCTCATCTTTTCATCGTCTGCGGTGGATATGAGATGCTGAAACAGTTGCTGTTCGATTCTGCTGCTCTGGCCTGTCTGGATCTTTCCCTTCCCTTGCTTGCTTTTTTCCCAGGCCTTTCATCCCCTCTCCCCACTTTCAACTACATCATTTTCTCTCCGCCGCCGAAAACAAAGTGGCCTTTGAGCCCGCGCGTTGGTCCGGACCTGCGAAAAGCACACTGGCAATTTCATTCCATTGATCTAACCAGGACACAGCTGCTGGAGGTATAGTGGGGTAGTGGAGAAGAGAGGAGAGGAGAGGAGAGGAGAGGAGAGGAGAGGAGAGGAGAGGAGAGGAGAAGAGAGGAGAGGAGAGCAGAGCAGAGCAGAGGAGAGGAGAGGTGAGGAGAGGAGCAGAGTGGAGAGGAGAGGAGAGGAGAGGAGCAGAGTGGAGAGGAGAGGAGTGGAGCAGAGTTGAGAGGAGAGGAGAGGAGAGGAGAGGAGAGGAGAGGAGAGGAGAGGAGAGGAGAGGAAAGGAGAGGAGAGGAAAGGAGAGGAGAGGAGAGGCGCAGAGTGGAGAGGAGAGGAGAGGATTAGAGCAGAATGGAGAGGAGAGGAGAAGAGAGGAGAGGAGAGGAGAGGAGAAGAGAAGAGAGGAGAGGAGAGGAGAGGAGAGGAGAGGAGAGGAGAGGAAAGGAGAGGAGAGGAGTGGAGCAGAGTGGAGAGGAGAGGAGAGGAGAGGAGAGGAGAGGAGAGGAGAGAGAGAGGAGGAGAGGAGAGGGTGGAGAGGGGGAGAAGAGAGGAGAGGAGAGGAGAGGAGAGGAAAGGAGAGGAGAGGAGAGGAGGGGAGCAGAGTGGAGAGGAGAGGAGAGGAGAGTAGAGGAGAGGAGAGGAGAGAGGAGAGGAGAGGAGAGGAGAGAGGAGTGGAGAGGAGAGGAGTGCGGGGGAATGGAGAGGAATGGAGCAGAGCGGCAGGAGTGAGCAATTGAGAGAAAGAGAGAGAGAGGGGGGGTGGGGGGTGGGGGGGGAGAGAGAGGTAGGCCGCAAATCTGGGGAGCAGCAGGAGAGAAAATGAGTGAGAGAGAGAGAGAGAGAGAGAGAGAGAGAGAGAGAGAGAGGGGGAGAGAGAGACCAAAAGGGAGAGGGAAAGAAAAGGAGTGATAGAGAGTGATAGTGCCCGCAGGAGGGAGGAGGGCCGCTGCGCTGCAAGGTGTTTCCGCGCTCCAGAGCCAAGGCACTCTTATTAATTTTATATAATCTACAAAGTGTCCGCAATCACTATTTCTGGTAATACCAGCGAGATCAGCTTTCAAACACAGCCGACGCCGAGAGATTCTGTCAGCATGGGCAGCGCACAAAGGAGGGAGGGAGGGAGGGAGGGAGGAGGGAGAGGGGAGTTTTTTTTCTTTCTTTCTTTTTCTATTTCTTTCTCTTTATCTTTTTTTCCCCTGCTTTGTGCAAGAGGGGAGAAAATGACTGCCGAATCAGTCCCGAGAATCTATCCCCCACAAAGACTCCTAGGCAAAATTAGCACACAGCAGAGTAGAGAGTGGAGTAGAGTAAAGCAGACCACAGCACAGCACAGCACAGCACAGAGCAGAACAGGGCAAAGCAGAGTAGGCTGGGTGACGTAAAGTGAGCCTGTGAACAGGTCTCAAACAGGTCCTATTGCTGCCCCAGTGGCACCCCGGTGCAACCCACCCCACCTCACCCCACCCCAGGCCCCGCCAGGGCCGCTTACAGCCTTCGCCGGGCCCAGGACAAAGTCATACGACAAGGCCCCTCAGCCAGTGAATAGAGTGCAATGCAATGAGGACCGGATTTTAGGGCCCCTCTCTAGTAGGCCTATAGGCCTGGGATAACTGGCCCTTTTGTCCTCCCTCCCTCCCTCTATCTCAGCTTCCCTGGGCCTCGGAGTGCAGTGTCAGAGCTTACCGAGCTGAGTGGCGCGGGATCATATTCAATTGTAGTTGTTGTGTTGAGAGCCATTTCCTGGCAGGGGGCCGCATTAGAAGAAGTTGATCTGACCGAGTGGATGCATTTAAAGTCCTAAAGTGTCAGAAACACTTTCTGTGCCTGTGTGTGTGTTTTTTTGTTTTGTTTTTTGTTAAGACACATGAGGACAGAGAGAGAGAGACGGAAAGAGAGAGAGAGAGAGAGAGAGAGAGAGAGAGAGAGAGAGAGAAAGAGATGGAGACAGACGTACAGAGACAGATACAGAGACAGAGCAAAAAAAAAGAAAGAAAAATACAGACATAGCAACAGAGGTAAGCTTAGAGAGAAAGAGTAGGAGTGTGAGAGAGAGCAAGAGAGAACGAGGGACAGAAACAGAAATACAGAGAGAGAGAGAGGAAAGGCCTTGCCAGCGTGCCAGCGTGCCTACTTACATTTCCGATGAGGCTTCCAGTTTCAACCACACTGTGAGAGTAAAGGAGCCCGCTGGACCCAGCGCCGGTACCACAGGGGAGGCAAAGCAGTCCGTTTGGTTCCGAAACACCAGGCTGGTTCTGGTACTGCTGGCACTGGCACCGCTGGTACCGCTACTGGTAGAGTTGCTAACGGGCCGGAACCCTGGGCGTAGGTCACGGGCATCCTGTGTGACGCAGGCGCCCAGGTGGGCACCGAGGAGGAGGTCGGCGTAACGCGGCGTGGCGGCGCGGTAGGGGCACACCTGCACGCAGGACTGCTGGACGCAGGCGCCCAGGCCCTCGGCCGTCGCGGCGGGCTGGCAGTAGACGCTGCGCTCGGGCGCGCCGCAGGTGGACGTCTCCGGGGCAACGCTGACGGGCTTGTGCGCCCCGATGTTCTCTAGGCGTGGGAAGAGGCCCTGCGGTGCGACCGACCCCACGCAGCAGCTACTGAGCACCAGGAAGTAGAATAATAATAACACGCCGCCACCGCCGTCATGCCGCCGCCGCCGCAGGGAGCGGTGCATGCTGGGTAGGCCGGCGCCTGCTGCTGAGGCCGCCCGATGTGGCGTTGCTAAATAAGTAATGAGGTTCATACTGGAGGTGACATCTCCACTGTACAGTCCAGTGCCCTGGCTAAGGCTGTGTAGCTTACAGGCAGCGCGTCAGGATGCAGGGCGGCTCTCTCACATGATAGCTAGGATTTTGGCTGGCCGGCCACGCACACCCCCTGGGATACAGCTGCGGGGAGGAAGAGAAGAGAGAGAGAGAGAGTGAAGAGAAAGGAGAGGGAGGGAGAAATTGAGGAGAGAAAAGTAAAAATTGAACATTAATAAAAGGATTCCCGAGTGAGGGGAAAAGGTTTACAGACCTTTAGACTTCTGGCCAAAGGGGTTACAGGGGGTCAGATGAATAAATACAAACTTTAACGCCATATCGTTTATTTATGATGGGATTCTGGCTGATATAACACGTAAAATATATATATATATATATCTTGGAAGCTTGTTCACACGTCTTTTGAGGTAATATGCCATAAGAAATTAAGAAGGCTTCATATCCAAGTTTTCAATAACACATTTGGAGAACAAGTTTTCGTTACATCACGGCACTAGCTAGTGGCAATGTAGCCAAACCATGCGTTAAATATAAAACAAAATGATGTGTATCATGTTGTCCCATTGTCCACTGATATTAATCTCCTTACATTCTTATGTAGCAGCCACCGTATCGTGTCCTCCTGTCCTGTCCCCCTGATAGCGTTCACCCCGATTTCTTTACATAATGTATTACCTGAAGGCTGAACCTCAAGAGGATACAAAGTAGCCACTTACTTCCCTCGACAGGAAACTAATGTATCTAGACATGTAGCAAGTTTTTTTTCAGTTACGTTCGCCATTGTGAATAACGGAGCAACACGCATTGTTTACACTCTAGGCTACATGCAACACGTTGCTGTCTTGAGGGAGATTGAGAGACTACAGGCGCGATGCCGGGGAGTTCTCCCTCTCTGGTGACACGGTTTTAATTTCCACGGAATCTCGGTAATGCTGTTATCATCTTCCACAATAGAAAATATGCAAATGAAAAGGCTTCTGATAAGTTTTAGAGGGGGAAAACAACAGCAACAATAAAGCCATTTTGTTTTCTTACCTTGATGTCTTCATGAGTCGCGTGGATAGTCGGCATGTCTGCAAAGCTGATTATAGTAGTTTGCCATCTGGCTGACGCGCGCGCAGGGAACAAAGTGGGGGAAAACTTGTCTGTGCCAGTCAACATGGAAACACTCTCTGGAGATGGACCAGTCGTTTATTCAGCAAATACTGTGGCTATTCCAGAACTTGTCTTTTCCCTAAATGCGTTTGTTTGTCTTGCTTTCGCACGGTCGCCTGACGGAGATGACACATACTGTATTGTATTACCCCCAGGCTCGCGTCTCGCTCTAACAAGTGGCTCTCCAGGTTCAGGAACGCTACTCGACGTCGCTAGGCAACGTGGCTCTGGAGTGAGTCCACATTCAGGTGTTGGTCTACCGGAGAGGAGGAGAGAGGACAAAGGATTGAAACTGAGAGGGTCCTGGGTGCCTTTGTAGTGAACAGCGTATTCACAAAATGGACGAATTATCTTGATCTCATGAGAAAAGATTTATTTATGTATGTTTATGTTGTGCCTCTGTGTGCTACTTCAAAAAAGCTGTGGCCCATTCCATTCTGAAAAATAGTAGCCTAGGGTATGAATTAGGGCCACAGGCCCTTGTGTTAACCTAGCTATAGGCCCTTCTATAATAACACATTTACTACATCAAAGGGGGCACTTA
>NC_085875.1:15110381-15117881 GCF_034702125.1 Engraulis encrasicolus
GTAACAACAAATTTATAACCCCGTGTTTTTCACAGGTTAAAATGATTACAAGCTGTATTGTTTTTAATAACAATCATGTTTGGAAGTAGGGTGCACTGCATACATCCACAAGTAGTTGTCCAGGTGCCAGCCAAAAGGTAATAGGTAGTGTGATGAAGCTGTCTGCACACTGTGTATTACCTCCAAAAATACTTTATTTCATTTTAACACGTTTCGATCCAACAGAGGGATCTTCCTCAGGCAACAGATAACAATCAGGCAACAGATAACAAGCATTACAAAAATCGGACAAAATCAAGGCAAAGATGTCATTTCAAAGCCGACATGTTTGTCTGTGCAGGTTCTATTTCGTTCCTTCTGACCGCCAGAGGCGGTGCTTTCAGCACTGAATATTCATCTTACGGATCAAGCAGGTCGAGAATTAATATCAACAAAGTAACACGTGACCTGGGTGACGTCACCCGGTGACCCTGCGTCAGGGGTCAAAACACCGGTGAACCCAGGAAGTGGCCTCTTTCATCTTCTCGATTGCAGGTGTCGAGTTTTGAGATTTTGGGATTGACCTGACGCTTTGTTCGTTTCGCACCCATAGGGTTGGGGCTGTGGGTTTTCCACCCCCCATGAAACGGCGTTGGTCGCTTTTTCCTTTGAGTATCTCTTTCACATTTACGATGTGTTCGACTGAGTGTTATCCGCTCGGTGGAGGAGGGCTGGCTAGGCTACCTAGCCTGCCTAGCCCCTGGCTAGAGGCTAATAACTTGTCCTTTCCCGTGGAAGGTAGGCCGTTTTCTGATCATGTATTAACTGCTACCGCGTTATCTTCAGTGGTGTTTCCCGCAACTGAATTTGACGAGCGGTCTCGTGGCGTGATGCGCTTTCGAGTTGGGATTATGTATTAACGCCTGCCTGCCTATGTTGGCCATCGTTTGGGTAAGTGGACTGTCATTTACTGTTTCGATTTATTTTCGCGGTGTTTCTCGCCGCTGAATGTTACTATTACTGGGCGATTGTTGTGACACTCGACGCGAGCTCGGTTACTTGTGTTCGCGTGCCTGTATTTACGTTACGGCTTCATTGTTTGTACAGTGTAGCCTGTCTATACGGTTGCTCCACGGGCCAGTGTGGTTCGCTTTGCCCTTGCACCGTTGGCGTCACGCTGCTCCAGAGATCCAATCTACAATACAGCCTCTCTCTACTCTCTCTGGCTGCACTCTGCTCACCCCGGTTGTTATTCCTGCCCGGTTGTGTTATTTCTTCACTGTTTGATTATTGTCTGTTTTCATCTGGGGTGTCTTCGCCCCAGAAGTGTATATTTGCCTTGCATTTCTATCACTGTGCTACTCCTGTCTGCCCAGGATATTGGCTGTGCTTATAATAATAATAATAATAATAATAATAATAATGCTACTGATAATAATGCATTTTATTTAAGAGCGCCTTTCAAAACACTCAAGGACACTGATGCTTATGGTATGTCCTCTGCTGTGAGTCGCTGGGTGTACAGCGCCTACCGACTGCATTGCAATGTAATGTTAATGTCCAATGTTATTTGCTTGTCAGCTTGGTGTTGCCGCCTGGCTGCTGGCTCCTGTTGGCTACACTGGGGGCGTCCTCGCCCCTCGTGTTTTATATTTGCAGTATTTGCTGGACATTGTAGTGTCATCTCCTACATGCTGCCTACTTTTTGCCCACTATCGGGTGCCCTCGCCTGGGGTATGTATTGCTTGTTTGTTCCCTTCTGTGTGTTGCAGTGTTTGCTTCCCGACACAGGGCCCTCGTCTTGCCTGGTTGCTGGATTTCTTTTTGGCTGCTGTTGGATATCCCAGCCCCTTCTGTGTGGTATTCACCAGTTGGCCTGGAGCTCTGGCCTTACCTGGTTACTGGCTTGCATTGGCTACCACTGGGGTGTCTTCGCCCTGCTGTGTGTATTGCCTTGTTTGCCTGTCGGCCCTGACTGTCCGACTGCTGGCCTCCCTCTCGGCTACCACTGGGGTGTCCTCGCCCTGTGTGCCTGCCTGCCTGACTGATGCGTTGCCGTCTAGGCCCCTGGGACTGGTGTCGCCCCTCCTGCCTGGAGCTGAGGCGCCTGCGGCTGAGGTTGACAGATGTGGCCTGGGCTGCCTGCTCACGTCTGCGTGCGAGAGCACTTGCTGCCGGACTGACGCGGTTTGGCCCTCGGCCTACCGTTCCGCTGGCCATGAGGGGCTGTAGATGACGCCGGCTGCTGCAGCGAGGCCAAGCAGGCGCCATGGGGTGACCTCACGCTTCCTGGAGGTGTCGCGGATGTGCCCAGACTCCTTGCCCTCGGGGGTGGACAAGTTGTCGACTGGACTGGTGTAGTTGTCGGCCCTGTTTTGCCGACCTGCAGCCTCTGACACACGGTGACAGTATTTTCACATGTGCCCTGCCTGCCAGCGACCCGGATGGTCGCACACCGCCGCCATGGCCGTCGCACTCCGCCGCCACAGCTGTCGCCCACCGCCGCCACGACTGTCGGCCATCGCCGCCACGACTGTCAACCACCGCCTCCACAGCTATCGCCTGCTGCCGATGCCCGCGCCATGCCCTCTGTTCGGGTGGCACCGGCACAGCCCAGTTGCATTGCTTGTTGCATTGCATTGGTTGTCTGGTGGCTGATGCTTGGCCCCTTTCTGGGTTGGTTGGCCATGGGTGTTTTTCGCCCGACGGCTACTTGTGAGTGCCATACCTGCTACTGCTCCAGAGTGGGTTTCTGGCCACGGGTGGCCTCCACCCTGTGACATGCTTGTTAATGCCACGGCTACTACAGCTGCCACGACGAGCCGCTGGGCCGTACGCAACCTGCCATTCCGGCGTTTACATGGCTTGCTCGGTTGCTTCGCATGCTTGCATACTTGCACTCTTGCATGGCTGCATGACTTGCGTGGGACTGCATATGTGCTCCCCGCTCCTCTGCTGTTCTCTACCATTCAGCGTCCTGCGACTGTCTGTCGCTCTCCTGGATACCGCCTGCTGTCGGCTGTTTCATCCATCGACTTCTTGTGGACGCCCGAGGCACCTCAACCGCCATGGCTGCTACAGTTGCGCGTGTTGCTTCGCTTCATGCCCCTCTGTATAGCTTGCTTCTTTTCCCTACGTCACGACTAGTTCTGGTCGTTCTCCTGGGTTTGGCTGACCGTGGGTGTCTCCACCAGTCAGCTCCTTGCATGCACCGTTGGCGTTTCCGCCTGTACGACTGCTGCTGCTCTGGGTGAGTGGTTTCACATAATGCCCTGTTTTATGCTCTTTGGCACTCCTGCGGGACTGTCTGGAGTCTGTTGGCCTTGACCGGCTTCACCGTGGACGGTTGTGATTGCAGTTGGTGCCTTCGCCTCTTCTGCTGTGGCTTCAGTATGCAAGTTATGCTCTGCGTCCTGTCGTCCGCCTTTGCCCACTGTCGTACGTCTGGCATGTCGTCGTACTCCAGACCTGGTGGAGCCTGTGACTTTTTCGTCCCTTGGCTCGCGGAGTGTGCCGTTGGGCTTGCGCCTCTGTGACTGGGGCACATGTATGTGGACGTTGCTGCCCTGGGTACAGGACCCGGGTGCTTCCTTCATTGTCCTCGACTGTGGCGCGTAGGTCGACTGCTGCACGTCGTCCCCCTGAGCCCTTGGGCTATGCGTGGACTCGCCATAGGCTACTAACGAGTGCCATTGGCGCCCGCACCACTGCAGCTGCGGCTGCTACTGGTATGTTGGAGCGTTACCGCTCCTTCTCCTGTTGCTCTTCAGATTTCCCCACTTCATGTGTGGTATGTCCGGGGGTCAGGATGCCACTCTGACTGCTACTACTGTAAGGGAGTGACCCCACTCCGGGCTCTCCCTTCGAGTTTTCAGTGGCTTACGACTGTTCGCTCTGTTGGCCTCGATATGGATGGTCTCACACGAGTGCTCTGGGCACCGGTAGGCGTACACGCCCCTACGACTGGATTCTGTGTCTGGCTGGTTCAGCTTCATGCTCTGCCGTCTACTGCAGGGGCATCACAGTTGACTTGTCATGGGCGTCTGCGTCCTGTGTCGTCTCGCGCCCCTTTCCCGCTGGGCCCGCTTGGACTGTTTACGCGTCTCTGCTGCAGTGGCTGTACCTGCTACTGGTTACCCTGCCTGTCCCGCCTGTCTATGCCGATGGCCCCTATGTGGCCTTTACTGGTGTTTGGCTGACTGTGACACTGCACGATGGGTCGGCGATCACGCATTGGCCGGGCTGCTGGAGGCCTCCATCTATGGCCTTGCCGGGTATTGAACCACGTCTTGCGCCCTCCTTGCCTCGCCGGTCAGAGCGTTGGACTGGCGAGGCACACTGCCCTGGTCAGCTCATCAGCGAGGACTATGATGCAGCATTGCGTACAACGTGCATTGGGTTTTCGATGTCCCATGTCTTGTTGGCCTTCTCTCGGCCCCCATGGACCGCTTGGGGCGCCCCCTGTGAGTTATCTTTGACTCCTGTTTGCTGGCATTCGCCTGTCTGGCCTGAGTGCCGGGGCTGAGTCACACAGACCTTGGCCGTGGTACGATGATTGGTATGGCTTGCGCGGCACCCTTGTCGGGGCCTTGCTGGAGGCCGTCTGCTCTCTTCCTGCGGCCACCATATGTCTCTTTGGTCCGTCCGCTTTGGGCAAGCCACGGTGCGGCTATTCTGTTGCCCCGACCGTGCGGCCGATGCTGCGTGTGGTTTTGTTTCGCTCACGTTGTTGTTCTCGACCTGGTGCGCTTTGCCCTGTTCTCGACATGCAGACCCCTGGCCTGGTGTTTCTAGGCGTCGTCTCTGCTTATGACCAGCGTACTTGCGGGCATTGGAAGTGGAGGCTCTCCTTCCTTGCTCTCCGCTCCTTCCAGGTGTTGGGCATGCCGACCTCGGCATCCCGCGTTATCCCTCTTGGCCTCCGCTTGCTGAGGCCTCTTTGGGTTGGATGTGCCGTTATGACACCAGGTCCTACTGTCGCTGACCGCTCTACATTGTGTCTGGCTACCATGTCCGCCTGCGATCCTGGAGATGGACCTCACGTCTGTTCCGCTCTGCCCTTGCGCCGTGACGTCATGCCCACTGCTGCTGCCATTGCGCGGTGCGGTCGTGCCCACTGCTGCTGCCCTGGACGCTTGGTCTGCGGTGGCAGTCCGACACTGCCTGCGACCTGTGGGCCCCCTGTTGATGGCCGTACCTTGGATGGATGTGGGGACTGGCCATCCTGATTGCCCTCAGACGCTCTCTGGCCGGTCTTGCGGTCTTATTTGGAGCGGGCGGCTCATCTGTCATGTGCCATGTATGCCGCCTCTCTGGGCCTGTTGCAGCAGCTGCTTTCAGGGGCCGACACTTGTCTGATGGGCATGGGAGCAACTTGCTTATGGGCGTCCAGTGCCCTGTTGTTGACCTTTTCTGTGGTTCGCCTCTTCCATTGTGGCTCCTCCCGTTTGTGGCACCGGGTGGTATGGTACCGCTACGGGGTGGCACAGGTGTCCCCGTCAACTGCTATGCTAACTGCTTACTTGCTGCCCCCTGTGGTTCTCACTCAGGGAGCTCGTGGATCCTTTGGGCCAGGTTACACTGGCTTCCATGTGGCCGTTGGTACGTGCAAGGACATATGCAGCACGGCCTCCTCGGCATCAGGCTGCACCATTGCCTGGTTTTCTTGTTGTTGCCCCACATGTTACTGTGGAACTGGCGGTGGCTTCAGGCCTGTCTCAGTAGTACTGACGACGGGTAGGCACTCCTCATGACTTTGTTGGTATTAGTCATCCAGTGCTGAAAGCACCGCCTCTGGCGGTCAGAAGGAACGAAATAGAACGAAGGTTATGTATATAACCACGGTTCTATGAGTTCCGGATGACCGCCAGAGCTTGGCAGTCACTCAGAGTGTGTTCGAGAAGATTTGCCAAGAGGCCACTTCCTGGGTTCACCGGTGTTTTGACCCCTGACGCAGGGTCACCGGGTGACGTCACCCAGGTCACGTGTTACTTTGTTGATATTAATTCTCGACCTGCTTGATCCGTAAGATGAATATTCAGTGCTGAAAGCACCGCCTCTGGCGGTCATCCGGAACTCATAGAACCGTGGTTATATACATAACCTTCGTTCTTTATTGTAGCCATAATGAGATACCGGTGTTACCAAAACAATGAGTGCTTTTAGGAATCTTTGTAACAAAAAAAACATTTTTAAATGGACACTGTGAGGGATTTTTTGTTGTTTATTTCCAAAATCCATGCTACCCATTCACTAATGTTACCTTTTTCATGAATATTTACCACCACCATCAAATTCAAAGTGTTCATTATGACTGGAAAAATTGCACTTTTCATACATGAAAGGGGGGATCTTGCATGGTCCGCCATTTTGAATTTCCAGAAATAGCCATTTTTAGCTGTAAAACTGAGTGTACTTGGACCATAGTAGAAAATATTAGATTATTACTTAGTAAACTTTCATGAAAAGATCAAATTTGGCAATAGGCAACCCAGTTTCAATGAGCAGCATAGTTGCAGTACCTTTTTTGACCATTTCCAGCACAGTGTCCCTTTAAAGAAGAGCTGCATATGGAGTTCACAGGCAATATTGCTTTCACTGAATTTGGAATAGATTGAAAAAGTTACCTTTTATCCAGTAAGCAATGCATACTGTAATATTTTAAATTAAATTACTATTGTGCCCATAATCCTACATATATTTTTTTTCTTTTTACTCTTAAAATATGCACTTAAACTAGTGAGCAGTGGAAACATTTATTGGGCATACTGAACTAATGGATTGTATTGCCTTGCTTTTCTCAATGTGTTTTGGTGTCACAATAATTCATGTAAAGGTTTCTGCATAATTATGTGTTTAAATGAGTACAATTACTTAATAGTCGCCGAAACGGACAATTACGGGTTAAAACAATGCATTTCAGTGTTTCTGTGTTTCTATATTTTCTCATGTCAACAGCCATTACCTGAAACATAAGCCAGGAGTCCATCTCTTAACAACTATGTGGACGGAGAAATGTACATCGCTATTGATTCCTGGACTCAGTATATAAATATTTACCATAACTTACAGACATGTGTGCCAACCGGGAGTATCACATATCTGATATTCCACAGAAATATGAACATATAGAAAATGCATGTGGATCCCTATAGAGCAGGGCAGGGCAAGCCAGGCAGCAGGCCAGTGTCTCTGCTGTAAATCCCTTACTACGGGCTATATGAATGCACACGCAGCACGCAGGCTATACGCTGGGGCACTCTATACTGTAGTTACAGAGCAACAACTACACCCGCACGGACTGACTGCCTTGACTGCACTATATTATCAAAAAAATAAAATGATTTGTAAGCTGCCAGATGTGATGAGAAGATTTGTTTTGTTTTGTTGTTTTTCTTCCCTCTCTCCACAGTAGTGGGCAGCTTCTACTGCACAGTATGTACGATCAATATGTTCTCTGAGGAAACATGGCGATGGGAAAAGTCATGTTGCTTTGCCCAAGATGCCAGAGCTGAGAGATAC
>NC_085875.1:15130381-15132881 GCF_034702125.1 Engraulis encrasicolus
GAGAATGACAAGGATGTGTTTCAGTGTGTATGAGATGTACTGCATATGTGTACAGTGTATGCGTAATGCATACTTTACTGTGTGTGTGTGTGTGTGTGTGTGTGTGTGTGTGTGTGTGTGTGTGTGTGTGTGTGTGTGTGTGTGTGTGTGTGTGTGTGTGTGTGTGTGTGTGTGTGTGTGTGTGTGTGTGTGTGTGTGTGTGTGTGTGTGCCTGTGTATGTGCCTGTGTGTGTGTGTGTGTGTGTGTGTGTGTGTGCGTGCGTGCCTGTGTGTGTGTGCGTGCGTGCGTGCGTGCGGGTGTGTGTGCATGCACACATGTGTGCGTGTGAGTGAGTGCAACACCGAGGCAAAAAAAAAGAACAGACCAGAGGCAGAGGGTTTCAAAACTGGAAGCATGTTTAATATTGCTCTACCATCGTCCTCAAAGGCATACTTGGAGTTACTCATCTGGACATACTGGAGTTAGTCATCTGAACTGATCGTAGTTACAGAACCATAGGTCTCTCTCTTTCTGCATTGAACAATATATACAATGTAAAATAAATACATTTACACAAATGGACATATTGCTGGATCACACCGTATGATACACATCACAAAAATATACAGTTAGTCGTCGTAGAGATGTGGAGCACTTCTAGAACTACACACATGGTTCTTACTAACGGGCCCGATCTGCAAAACCCAACTCCTCTTTACCGTACGTACGTACTGCGGGCTCCTGTCGGCAACTCCTGTTTGGACAGCTTGATATTTATTTGTCGTTTTCGTTTATTTTTAACTGTAGTTTTTAAGCACTGAGTATGCTTCCTCCTTCATTCATTTTCCTCCTCTCTCTCTCTCTCTCTCTCTCTTCCTCCTCTCTTTCTCCGTCTGGATCTACTGTTTCTCTCTGCATCCCCCACAGGCTTGTGTGTGTTTCTCTGCTATGAAGACTACAGTATGACCCGTCCTGTCGAGCAGAGACACACGCCGATGCGTACAGTAGATCATCCATTGCCCGTAACCTCATGTATAATAAAAAATAGCAGTTGTTTTTTTTTGTACAATTGTCATTAATCATACTATTCCTTAATTGCAAAATAGTCCAATAAATACAGCATTTTTGATCTAATCGAGACGTGAGGCAGCGAGCGCTAGGGCGCCGCTCGCACTTGTCAGTCGTATTGCTTTTAAATAAGAAAATATGTCGGAAGGAAAAAAGACCGTAGTTATGGCTACTCTAGCGGACACGTCTCTCTTCTACAGTGGTATACGTGAGGAAGGTGTGGAAAGACACATAGCGAGACCTTTCTCTGAATGATTCAAGCTGATTAAAGAGTTGTAATGCTGTCCAACAATATATAGATTTATATATGGCGACAAATTATTATTATCATTTAATTCATTTCTCTTTTTTTTTTAACAGAAAATTTAGTTCAGTATGCTTTGTTGTGTTTGCGCTTATGGTAACTGTTTTGTCCTCAAATTATACATGGCAAATTGGTACCTCTGAGGACGGAGATGGTTTGAAGCAGGTTGAGACTGCTGGCACTAATAATAATAATTGTAACAATAATAATAACATTTGAGGACATATTACGTGGCTTGAAAGATCAAAATCTTTGATTGCTTTTTGTCTCCTAATCTACGGTACAAGTCAATTTGATTTCCATTGAAAAGGCTGATGAGACACACGGTTTAATAATAATCTTCCATCTCCTTCATTGTCTGGTATATGATTCTTTTGTGTTAAATATCATTATCATAAAGACAGAAAAATATAAAGAAAAAATAAAAAAGGAAACACAAAGATAAAATCAGCACCTTTCAGCCAGGAGTTCTGTGAGTGCAAATGTGTGCGTGTGTGTGTGCGCGAGTGTGTTCATATGTGTGTGTGTGTGCGTGTGTAGATGAGTGAGTGTGAGTGTGCGTTTGTACATATTGCCAACATTGTTTCCCATGACAGCAGGCTCTCTGGACCAGTTTCGAACCACCTCATGGGTCGTCTCTATGGATGATTCAGTCAAGACACATCACAGTCACCTCTCCCCAACCACTATCTATGTATAGTTCTGTAAAGCCAATGATAGATACACAGCATTTAGAGAACAAGACTGAGGAGAGAGAGAAGAAATGAAATAAAAAACCCCTCAACACCCTCCCCACCACCCGTGACTTAAGTGTTATTTGAAAAATGATCTGTTTCTTTTCTTAATTTTTTTTTCTTCTTCATTTTATTAAGCACACAAAGTTTTTAAAGCGATACGTTTGGAAACTGGTTTTACACCAAAAAACAAAAGAGAGAAAAAGGTATTTTTCCCCTTTGCAATCTCAAAGAGTAAAGTTAATATAACAACGGAGTTGTTGAGCATGGTTGGGCCTATGTACAGCGACTCAGTTTAAAAAATGCTTCTACACTCCTGCAGTACTCAAACGCTTTTTTTCTTCTCCTTTTAACCTAAGATATACATTGTTAGTCTACAAGAAAGAGTTACACAAATTATCCCTTTTTATATAT
>NC_085875.1:15155381-15157881 GCF_034702125.1 Engraulis encrasicolus
GTGCCGTGTCTGCCTGCAGTACCTACCGCCGGCTGCCAGCCATCCATGCGTGTGTTCAATGTGTTCTGACTGCACGTTTACACCGCTGAGAGGAGCCCGCTGAGACAGCCCATACTATACACACACACACACACACACAGTACACACACACACATACACACACACACACTACACACACACACACACACACACACACACACACACACACACACTGCCTTGCAAAGAAATACACATCCTCAGGGTGGCCTTCACCTCAGTGATGCCAACACACTTCATCTCCTCCTCCACACACAAACACGTACACCCAAACACACACACACACACACACACCCAAACACACACACACACACACACACACACACACACACACACACACACACACACACACACACAATCACACGCACACGCACACACACACACACACACACACACACACAGACATGCAGACACACACACACACACACACACACACACACACACACACACACACACACACACACACACACACACACACACACACACACACACACACACACACACACACACACACACACACAATGGATCCCCTGCTACCAGTGCTCCCACATAGTTCTTGCTGCTTTAAGGAGAGATAAATAGACTCCAGTTCAAAAAGAGAGAGAGAGAGAAAAAAGACAGAGGGAGAGAGATAGAGAGAGAGATAGAGAGAGAGAGAGAGAGAGAGAGAGAGAGAGAGATGTGTGGATTGATGTTTACTTGCACTTTACTTCACGCGATTTGCGAGTAATTTTATGAACTGCAAGCGTTCACAGGTTGTCACGGCGATGGTGCGGGTGCGCTTGCAGAGGTTGGCGGGTGCAGCTGGGGGCGCAGCTTGAGACGGCCACACACACACACACACACACACACACACACACACACACACACACACACACACACACACACACACACACACACACACACACACACACACACACCCTGACGGAAATAGCCTACTTCTGGATGACAACACGGAGACTCACTATACAGCATGTACGGAGAGTGCCAAGGAAAGGCTCCATAGATGAGCTGGATAACTAGTTCAGTTGCACTAATAGAACACACACACACACACACATTCACACACACACACATGCATGCACAGATTGCACGCACGCACACACACACACACACACACACACACACACACACACACACACACACACACACACACACACACACACACACACACACACACACACACACACACACACACACACACACACATTCACACACACATGCACGGATTGCACGCACACACACGGCACACACACACACACTCATCTCTGTTTAGTTCTGGAAGGGTCAGGCTTGTGAGTGTGTGTGCAACTAAAGCAGGTGCTTTCTCTCTCTCTCTCTCCCTCTGTATATGTATGCATGTTTGTATGTGTGTGGTGATTACTTATGCATGCATGTGTAAATGTGTGTGTGTGTGTATGTGTGTGTGTGTGTGTGTGTGTGTGTGTGTGTGTGTGTGTGTGTGTGTGTGTGTGTGTGTGTGTGTGTGTGTGTGTGTGTGTGTGTGTGTGTGTGTGTGTGTGTGTGTACACACGTGTGCATGCATGCGTGCAGCGCAGAGTATGAGTGCATGTGGGTTGATCCAGGTGTGTCTTTAGTGTTTGTGTGTGTGTGTGTGTGTGTGGGGGGGCTGTCTTACAGTATGTCTTATGGCAGGAGAGGAAGGAAAGCAGAAGCATCTCATGCCTCTGATGCCATATTGGCACAGTTATGGCACACATACACTGAAGCCCCCACTCACAATGCCACCCACTTCACCACACACACACACACACACACACACACACACACACACACACACACACACACACACACACACACACACACACACACACACACACACACACACACACACACACACACACACACACACACACACACACACCTCTCCTCCTCTTCGGAACCAGGAGCGGTCCAGTCCACTCTGCCTGTCGTCGTCGTCGTCATGGCGTTTGCCTCATACATTACTGAGTGACCCAATTACTGAGCCGGCCCAACCAATGGGGAGAAGGTAGCACTGCACGTGTACTGTGTGTGTGTGTGTGTGTGTGTGTGTGTGTGTGTGTGTGTGTGTGTGTGTGTGTGTGTGTGTGTGTGTGTGCGTGCTTGCTGGCGTGCGTGTGTGTGTGTGTGTGTGTGTATGCGTGTGTGTAAGTCTGTGTGCGTGTGCATGCGTGTGCATGCCTGTGTGTGTGTGCGTCTGTGCATGTGTGTGTGTGTGTGTGTGTGTGTGTGTGTGTGTGTGTGTGTGTGTGTGTGTGTGTGTGTGTGTGTGTGTGTGCAAGTGTGTAGGTGTACGAGGAGGAGGAGGGGCCGAGGAGCGAGCACTTAAACAAGAGAGATCAATCTTGTGTGAATATGCAGCACAAAGGAGAGGTGTGCAGAGTCCCCCGTGATACATTAAAGCAGGTAATGCTGCTGCTCCTCATGCTTTTCTGTGTTGGGCTAGGCAGCGGTGTAGTCT
>NC_085875.1:15190381-15192881 GCF_034702125.1 Engraulis encrasicolus
GGAGGGGGGGAAATCCCCCTTTAGGCAGACCTAGGCAGACCTAAGGACTGTTCTATTCAATGCTAGGAGCATTATGACACGCCCTTTTAGGCAGACCGGAACCTGGTCATGTTAGGTGCCCATAGCAACCTATTATGTTGGCATATCTCTATATACTTAAAGAATCTCTGCTTCAGCCATGGAGTGAGCGAGGTAGGGAGTGGAAGGGTGGGATTCGAACCCGCAACCCTCTGATCTAGCCCATCTCCTTAACCAGTAAGCCACGTCTCCACCCGTCAGTGTTCCGCCAATCACTATTGTCTCTTTCAACGTGTTATGACACCAGTGATAGGAAATCTGGATCCAGAAGCTAGACTCTAAATGACCTGATTTTCCCTTTCCAAATACCGCAATCGGACAGATGAAAACTAGGTCTATGAGGCACAGAAATATGTGGCACAGGACTGAATCCAGGTTGCCCATCCCTATGTGATACAGTATATGTGTTCAGCATTACATGACATGACATTACATTACACTTAGCTGTGATACGTTTTCATCCAAAGCGACTTACAGTTATTTAGGCACAGGGAATTGGTTACATGCCCTGGAGCAATGTGGGGTCAGTTGCCATGCTCAACGGCACTTCAGCCATGGATTTGAACACGCAACCCCCTGATCTAAAGGCTGCCCCATGGCTCAGCAATGTGTGTCTGTGCATGTTGTTAAGAGATGTGTCAGTGTGCCTCGCGGCTGGGCCTCTTCCTGTATCTGTATCTGTAAGCATTAAGGCTTTAGAGCTTTGCAGAGGAGACGGTCAACATGCAGCGATCTCATAGCAAGCTGGTCTCATGCACATGTGTGTGTGTGTGTGTGTGTGTGTGTGTGTGTGTGTGTGTGTGTGTGTGTGTGTGTGTGTGTGTGTGTGTGTGTGTGTGTGTGTGTGTGTGTGTGTGTGTGTGTGTGTGTGTGTGTGAGAGAGAGAGAATAAGTGTGTGTGCATGTGTGTGTTGGTGAGTATCAGCCTAAATGTACTGATCCAATTGCTACCTCCGTGCAGCCAGCCTAAATGCAATGATCTCATTTCCACCTGCTGTGTTTGTGTGAGTTAATGTGTGTGTGTGTGTGTGTGTGTGTGTGTGTGTGTGTGTGTGTGTGTGTGTGTGTGTGTGTGGGTGTGTGTGTGTGTGTGTGTGTGTGTGTGTGTGTGTGTGTGTGTGTGTGTGTGTGTGTGTGTGTGTGTGTGTGTGTGTGTGTGTGTGTATTATTGCTCTATTGCGTGCAGCTCTCGCTCTGGACTCTAATGAGCACTGTCACACAGCCACTAATGACGGGGGGAGGACTTAGTGCACCATGGCGTGAGTGTGTAGTGTGTGTGTATGTGTGTGTGTGTGTGTGTGTGTGTGTGTGTGTGTGTGTGTGTGCATTTGTGTCTGTGTGTGTGTGTATGCGTCTTTCGTGATGACTTGACTTGGTTTCTCTTGTGGCTATAAGGCATATGCACTGTAGGTAATAGACAATATGGTATTCTATGTACAATATCATTTAAAAAAAAAATCTGATAATGTATGGGACAGTGGGAAATGTATTTTCAATGTCTAGTAAATGTGAAGAAATTGACAGTGAGGCTGGCATTGACTTTGATACATTTTACTTGTGAAACACCAGACTGCGCTGAATGCTCTAAATACAACTATTATTTGAAATGTCATAGTAACAGTTGTGTTTTACCACACTGTGCACATGTTAGTGCACAACAACTGTCCTTGAGAATTTTGTTTGTTACACATGTGCACCTTGCACCAATACATTTGACAAAGCAAACATTTGCTAGAATGCAATTGCCATGTACATCTGACTCCATCTACCTGAGGGCTGTCAGCTCTCTAATCAGGCACAGCTCTGGGCACCTTGGCATGGATAGACAGCTGCTCATCACCAGGGGTCATTTGAAAGGTCACCTGCCTGCCTACCTGGGATGCGGTCGTCATGGAAACCCAGAGGTCAGGGTTAGGGTGTAAGTGGGTGCCTACTCGGGGCATGTGTTACTTACAACATGCGGTCCTCATAGAGACCAAGAGGTAAAGGTTTGGTGCTGCCTGCCAGTGTGTAAGTGTGTGTGTGTGTGTGTGTGTGTGTGTGTGTGTGTGTGTGTGTGTGTGTGTGTGTGTGTGTGTGTGTGTGTGTGTGTGTGTGTGTGTGTGTGTGTGTGTGTGTGTGTGTGTGTGTGGTTGGCACATTAGACCACCTGGTTGGCATGGAGACCGAGAGGTCAGCAGCAGTTGCGAGAGACCAAATGTGAGTTCATTGCGCTGCTCACCTTGGATGTTTTTGACCATGTGGTTGTGAAAACGAAGGAGGTGGTTATCATTATCAGGGGATGCCATGGAGCAAAGATAGGCGCAGTCAGGGCCTATACAGTACCTGGGGATGTGATTGGCCGAGTGGTTGTCATGGAGACTGATCTCGGTTCAGAGGTCAGGGAGTAGGGGTGAGTGGGTTCAGCTGGTGTACCTACAGG
>NC_085875.1:15257881-15260381 GCF_034702125.1 Engraulis encrasicolus
ACGCAAGCACGCACGCACACATGCGGGCACGCACGCACACACACATGCACGCACAAGCCACAAAACATACACTGCACAGGAGCAATAAAACAATATAGAGTGTGAGTATGGTATGATTGAACTAGACTCCACTCCACAACAAAGAGAGAATGAATTATTCAACCCCCCAAACCCCAAAAAGCCAAATAACTGCTACAACTGTGTTTGTGTGTGCGTGTAGCCAGGTTTTCTTTTTCTTTCTTTATTTATTTATTTTTCCTTTGACAGTGTGCTGTTATGTCTTCGTGTGTGTGTGTGTGTGTGTGTGTGTGTGTGTGTGTGTGTGTGTGTGTGTATTTACACACTTGCAGGTGTGTGCTTTTGCGTGTTTGGATTGGAAAAACACCTTGTTTGTTGGTGTTGGTATGTCGTTCGGACCAAAGCGACAAAAAAAAAAAAAAGAAACGAAAAAAAAAAAAAAAAGAAAGAAACCCAAAGAAAGAAAATTGATGAATCAATTTCCAAAATGACCCTTATTCATATGTAGAGAGGGACCCCTGTATTAAATTCAAGCGCTTCACAACAAATGGCGGTGCCAATGGTTGCCATTTTGATGTATGTGCGTACGGGTGGCTGGGAGGGGGAACAAAAGGGGGCTATTTGTCTGCATGCGCCGGGGAGAGGGTGCCACATCAGGCAACACACCACATCCTTCAAAAAGCCTTTGCATGCGCGCGCGTGTGTGTGTGTGTGTGTAGGTGTGTATGTGTTTGTTTCTGTGTCTATATCCGTGTGTGTGTGTGTGTGTGTGTGTGTGTGTGTGTGTGTGTGTGTGTGTGTGTGTGTGTATCGGTGCATGTGTGTGTCGGTGTGTGCGCGCGCGTGTGTGTGTGTGTTTCTGTGTGTCTATGCCTGTGTGTGTCCATGTGTGCTCGTGTGTGTGTGTGTGTGTGTGTGTGTGTGTGTCCATGTGTGCTCGTGTGTGTGTGTGTGTGTGTGTGTGTTTCCATGTGTGTGTGTGTTTCCATGTGTGTGTGTGTGTGTGCGTTTCTGTGTGTGTGTGTGTGAGGGTGCCACATCAGGCCTTGAATCACATCCTTCAAAGCTTTCGCAAAACGCAGTTCGCCTGATCAATTACTTACCTGTCAGATTCCACGGAGAACACACCAGCATACGTAGCATAGCTAACATAGAGAAGGTAATAGTAATAGCATAGGCCATAGAGGCAAATAGCCTAGCACCTGCATCGCTAACATTAGAGTGTCATGAGTGTGTGTGTGTGTGTGTGTGTGTGTGTGTGTGTGTGTGTGTGTGTGTGTGTGTGTGTGTGTGTGTGTGTGTGTGTGTGTGTGTGTGTGTGTGTGTGTGTGTGCGTGTGTGTGAGAGAGAGAAAGAGAGAGAGAGAGAGAGAGAGAGAGAGAGAGAGAGAGAGAGAGAGAAGGAGAGGGAGTCAGAGAAAAAGAGAGAAAGTGTAAGTGTGTGTGTGTGTGTGTGTGTGTGTGTGTGTGTGTGTGTGTGTGTGTGTGTGTGTGCGTGCGTGTGCGTGCGAGTGTGTGTGCGTGTGCGCGCGAGTGTATGTGTGTGTGCGTGTGCGTGTGCGTGTGTGTGTGTGTGTATCAGAGTTCATTATGCAAGTGCAGACATTTGTTCTAGAAACACCGCATGCAAGAAGACCATATGAGCACCAGAATACAAATATAATTGCCACACACACAAACAATCACACTCACACACACACACACACACACACACACACACACACACACACACACACACACACACACACACTGAGGGAGGATATGTCCTGTGGGTGTTTGTGCTTGCCACTTGTCCCCCCACTGTGCTGTTTTCATATAATCTGACCTGACTGTTCAGGCCTCTACACAGCTGCCTGTGTGTGTGTGTGTGTGTGTGTGTGTGTGTGTGTGTGTGTGTGTGTGTGTGTGTGTGTGTGTGTGTGTGTGTGTGTGTGTGTGTGTGTGTGTGTGTGTGTGTGTGTGTGTAGCTCTTGGGGCTGATGTTGAGTCAATGAGGACTGGGGATGTCAGGGCAGGCACACACACACACACACACACACGCACGCACGCACACACGCACGCACGCACGCACGCACACACACACACACACACACACACACACACACACACACACACACACACACACACACACACACACACACACACACACACATACACACACACACACACAGCTTCATCTTGTCAGCTGCCAATGTCTGACCAAGATGTCACCACCACACGCTGATCACATTCCTGTCCTGTCACACACAATGAAGGAGGTGTGTGTGTGTGTGTGTGTGTGTGTGTGTGTGTGTGTGTGTGTGTGTGTGTGTGTGTGTGTGTGTGTGTGTGTGTGTGTGTGTGTGTGTGTGGCTACTGTGAAAGGCCCTTCAGTTTCTTGCCGTTGTTCTCCTCTGTACAGTATGTTCACTTCCTTCTCTCTGTTCTTATTTTCTCTCTCTCTCTGCGTTTTCTCTCTGTCTCTTCCAAAGTAGCTCTTTGTC
>NC_085875.1:15302881-15305381 GCF_034702125.1 Engraulis encrasicolus
ATATACTGAAAGAAATACTAACTGAACTTTAGTCTAAGTAAATAACAATTCAAACTATTAAAAAAAATATATAAATTCATGTTCTGGGTTACAGAACAAGAAATATGTGGCTCTGGAATAGAACAATATTAACTGTACTAACATCACTACTCAACTAATAAGGTCTGACGAAATAATATAAAAAAATGAACTAATACAACCAATAAGTTGAAACGTGCCTCGTTGGAGACAGGCATTTTGAATTGCATTTAGCTGGTTACAGCACATATAAAAAATGAACTAATACTAACCAACAAGTTGAAGCGTGCCCCATTGGTGACAGGCATTTTGAATTGCATTTAGATGGTTACAGCAAATGCAATACATTGATTGAATTGCCCGGATAGCAGAAGAGGATGCACTACGCAGTACGTACTGCATATGTGATACACATGGTCCGGGGTGGCAGAGGGACTAATCAGTGGTGTAGTCTACTTTTTGAAGTGTGTATACTGTATATTTGAGCCTTTTTTGAGGTGGGTATACTGCATATATTTGCCCTATTCTAAATAATTGATCAATCCATTTTTAAGTGGGTATACTGAAATCCCAGAAATGTTGACGTGATTATACTGCATATACCTACTTTCTACGTAGAATACACCACTGGGACTAATGGCGGGATGCATGGAAATCAGAGGGAAATAGCCCTCTCGCACGGGCCATGGACAGCAAAACGTCCGCGTCAAAACACAGGGAAATAACAAGCATGCAAAACAATTCCCCTGGTGAGTCAGAAAAAAAAGTAAAAGGGGAAGGAAAAAGAAAAAAAGATGAAAGACAAAGACTAAATTTAAAGAAAGCGCTAATTTTATTTTAAGGTCCGTGTTTTGTACTATTACCGGAGGTATAGTTTGATACAAAGTGTGTAACAACGTGTAACGTTATTTACTTTCACTGTACCTGATGTTTTGGGTTACATGATGATGGTACATGCAGACAAACTAAATAGAAAACCGTGAAATTACGTACGTGTAAGCAAATAAATATAATAAATAAAATAAAAAATGATGCCCCCGAGTCTGTCGGTGTGTGGGGCTTCTGGTGACAGCTAGCTTCGTCTAATTCTGGAGCAACGGAAAAAAGTGCAAGCTGAGGTGCTCTGCTCTAAGTTCTTTTGGGACAGCGTGCAAGACGTCTCATGTACACACACACACACGCAAAAACACACACACACATGTACACTCGCACGCACACACACACACACACACACACACACACACACACACACACACACACTCGTCCAAACCTGTCTGTCTCTCTCTGATCTGCCGCTGTAATGAAGAGAGGAGTCTCCCTAATTCTGCCTTTTGAGTTCCGTCTGAGTGGACACGTTCAGTGTCATTAGACACGGCACCTCACACTCCTCACACATACACACACACACACATGCGCGCGCACACACACACACACACACACACACACACACACACACACACACACACACACACACACACACACACACACACACACACTGGTGCGCGCACATAGGCTGTCATTAGGAACGGCACTGTCGACTGTGGCCGCACTCTCGCTAATGAAGCTAATCACCACTCTAATACACCCCTCCGTCTCTCTCCTTCTCTCTCTCTCTCTCTCTCTCTCTTGCCTTTTCTCTCTCTTTCTCTATTGTTCTATCTATCAATCCATATATCTCCTTTCTCTCTATTTTGGCGTTTTCCTTCTCTGTCTTTCTCATCCACATTGCCACATTCTCTCCATTCTTTCAACGTCTCTTTCTCTTTTCTTCTCCAGCAAGTCATGACTGCGTGCGCCATGGGCTGACATTCACCTTTTTCTCCTCTTTTTTTAACTCCTCCTCTCTTTTCCTCTCATCTTTTCCCCAATGCTCCCTTCCTCTCCTATTGGAGGTTGATGTTTCACCTGTCTTTCTAGCTCCTTTCCTAAAAAAAATAAAAAAAATCTGTACCGACAAAAAAAAAAGAAATTTATTGACAAACGGATAAAAAAAATGAATTACGAAATTAAGAAAATTAGGAAAATATGTTAACAAATTGAAAAAGGGGTATTGAAAATGAAATGAGGGTGGTACCAGGAAACCATTTTTTTCCCCTTCTGTTCTATTTTAGTCTGTAAGTTTATACGCGGGCGTGTGACTATTTGTTGAACATTTTGTCGGGAGGCCGATCTGTTGGGGCTGTAAAACGGAGATACGGGCGGCTGGGTTAAGACGACTAGTGTGTGTGTGTGTGTGTGTGTGTGTGTGTGTGTGTGTGTGTGTGTGTGTGTGTGTGTGTGTGTGTGTGTGTGTGTGTGTTCATTGTGGGGTGTGGGGGGGTGAGTGTTTAGCACACAAACAGTGGCACGTCATAGGGTAGGGCAGGACGAGGAGTGGTGTGTGTGGTATGTTTGTTGGGACACACACACACACACACACACATACACACACACTCACGGCGGTGTGTGACTGCAGGCTCTGCGGTGTGGGCCGCGAGGGCTT
>NC_085875.1:15320381-15322881 GCF_034702125.1 Engraulis encrasicolus
ATCTTTCCTCCTACTCAACCCCAATGCCACCTCTCTCTCTTTTCCTCCCTCCTGCTCTCCGACTCTCCATCGCCGCTGCCCCCTACATGCGCCCCTCACTCACTCAAACCCAACGCCACCTTTAACTCTCTCCCACACTTACCCCCCCTACTCAAACCTCGTTGCCACATCTCCAAATCGCCCTTTCTTCTACTCCTACTCAACCTCATGTCACCCCCCCTTTCTCTCTCTCTCTCTCTCTCTCCCATCCCACTCTCCCTCTCTCTCTCCCGGTCCCTCTCTCTCTCTCTCCCTCTCTCCACCCCCGTAGCCACCCGGAGTATCCGCGGTTGCTCAGGCCTTATCGGCGCGGCACGGCGCGGCACGGCAGCCGAGAGGGAGGCCAGCTGGGCCAGCAGGTTAATCACGCTGCCTGCCCCTCTATGGAGGAAACCAGGGACACACACACACACACACACACACACACACACACACACACACACACACACACACACACACACACACACACACACACACACACACACACACACACACACACACACACACACACACACTACGCTCTGCTCTGCTCTGTTCCCCCCACACACCCCCACCAACGCGCACACACACATATACACTCTCTCCCCCTGTCCAGCACTTTCAGGTATCCACCAGTCAATTTGTGCTGTTAATCACTCACACACACGCGCACAAACACACACACACACACATGTCCAGCGCGAGAGCGTACATCATATTCCGAGCATTCCATTACAGTTCACGTTCCAAAAAAAAAAAAACCCACACACACACACTCTCATCGCCAGCCAATACACTTCTCCTCATATTTCACCTTGTCTAAAACAGTGTTCAGTATTCTTTTTTTGTCATCCACCTAATTTGTTTTTATTTAAAAGTAATATTTAATAACAATCGTTATTATTATTACTCTTTAAATTACACATTACTTTGTAATTATTCATTTGTGAAATGTCTTGTTCATTCATTAAAAAAAAAAAAACCCTATTGCCGTTGCTCTTTTTTTCCCTGCTTGGCAGATTTTCAAGTGGAGCGTGCGTCTACTCTACGCTGCGTTGACATCTGTGTAATAAGGGGAGCAGGCAGCAAATTAACAGCCATGATTTACTCCTCACACACACTCAATGTTTTTTCCCCTGTCATCTACATAAAACAAGAGAGAGGGAGAGCGTGGCTGACACATCTATCTCTCTTACTCTCTTACTCTCTCTCTTTCTTTCACTCTTTCTTTTTCTCCCTGTTTATTTATTTCTCTCTTCCCCTGTCTTCCCCATCCCTCTTTCTCTCTCTCTCTCTCTTTCTTCTCTCTACATCCGTGTTGATTTAAAGCCCACTAGAGTGAAGTGGAGTGGAGTGGGAGTGGAGAAGAGAGCTGCTTCTCTGCTCCTCTGGTTCTCCCCGGCCGGGCGGCCACCACCGGGGCTTGTCCCTCACTGTCCCCCCCAGAGGAGTGACAGGGGAGCGGGGGTAAACCGCTCGGCCACTGCCCCCTCCCCTCTCCAGCAACCAGTAACCAGCACGCACAGCCAGCCACAGCCACCCAGCCACCAAGCGACTAAGCCCAGACCACAGGCAGACAACACGGCAAACAACACAGGACAAGAGGGTGCGTAAAGAAAGAAAGGAAAGGAGAAAAATAAAGAGAATGAGAAGAATAGACAGAAAGAAAGAGAGAGCGAGAGAGAGAGGAAAAAAAAGAAAGAAGGCGCAGTGTGTCTAGTGCCGTCCGCTCACTTGAGTGGAGCACCCCCGCTGCTGCTCTTCTCTCTCTCTCTCTCTCTCTCTCTCTCCCTCGCTCTTCTCTCCCCCTGTGCCGTTCGTTCGTCCGTACGCGGGACACACGCTGAGCTTGCTGTCTGAAATTCTAGCCCCGGCTGTCCGCTACTCAGACAGCGCTCTCTGCCTCTCTCTCCCTCTCTCCCTCTCTCCCTCCTCCTCCTTCCCCTTCTCCTTCTGCCCCTGTTGTCTTCTCTCTCTCCCTCTCTCCCTCTCTCCCTCTCACCCTCTCTCTATTTTCACTGCTCCGCGCGTCCCAAGCTCTCCCTCTCCCTTGCTCTCCTTCGCTCTCCCCGGCCGTCCCCTCTCCTTCTGTCCCCGGCTACTGTTCCGCGCCTCTCCCCCTGCCTCGGTTCTTGTCTGCCGGACAACACACACACACACACACACACACACACACACACACACACGCACACACACTCTACACACTCTCTACACTCTCCAAACACTCCCACTCGCACTGACACACGTTATTGAGTGCCGCACTTTCCCCATGATTTAAAATAAATAAATAAACCAGTAAAAAAATAAAAATAAAACATTTAAAAAAACAGAAACAATTGTAAAGCTGCTCTAATTCATCAGCCACTCTGGTGGCTAATCAGTGGCAAGTGACAGAACACTTTCTCTCTCTCTCCCTGTGTGTGTGTGAGTGACACACACAGACTGTCACACGCGCTGTCACACACACATTCCCCAGCCCTTG
>NC_085875.1:15372881-15375381 GCF_034702125.1 Engraulis encrasicolus
TGTTGTTCAGCCCCCTTTTAATGGGAGGAATTTGGAAAAAACTGGCCCTGTGACCAGCACCCCTCATGTAGAATAGTGTACGCCTACAGATATGTGTGGGGGGAAAAGGCATAGCCTACCCTCTAAGACCCTTTTTGTCTATGCGTTAACAATTTCACAGTGCTCTTAAATTCTTATCTCCTATTTGTATATTCTATTATTTATGCTCCTATTTTTGTTTTATTATTGTTTCCCAGACAGACCCCTGCATGAGGGACGAATGAAACTGTGTTGTAAACAGAAATTATTCACTGTACTGCATTTTTTGACAATGACAATGTACTACTATTATACAAGTCATGGGTAAAATCTTATGTAGCCTTATTTCTCAAAATATAAATGGCTGAAATATAGGCCCAGGCCTACAGTTTCTCTCCATGCGCCAATGTCATACTGTAGTCATTGTTTTGGCCGTTTTGCATTTACGCTGCAAGAATACACCCCCCCCCCCCCCCCCCCCAAAAAAAAAAGGCCCGTGTGAGAAGACACCCCCAACCCCCCCCCCCCCCCCCCCGGACAAAATAAACCCCGGCTGCCCCCATAGTTTCCAAAATTTTTGTGGGAAACACTGCACTAAGTGTACTGCACTTGATTTTCCCTGGATTAACCCCTTCAGTGCCTAGTTCTCACTTGTATAATTACTGTATTACTTGCCACTTGCAGTAATTCGTTTTTTTCCCCTGCCACATTGATGTTACTGAGGTGCAATTAGGCCTATATTATTATGTATATATTGTAATGTAACTTGATGTGCATATTTGACTACCTAATTATTATGAAACTGTATATTCTGCATATTTTAGTATTGTGTAGAATTTGCCTGTATAGTTTCTAATGACTCTTTCTGTAGGCCTATATGTTTATCTTGCAGAAACCACACATTTATCACACACCTTCTGTAATGTATCCATATCTTTACTACCATACACTGAATATGTATGCAACTGTTCAATGAAGAACACTTTTGATGTCTGGAATCAATAAATCTCTTAATATCACCTAAAGTCGCAGCGGTTCTCTGACCGGAACACATAGTCAGTGAGGGGGCGACTAGCCATCAACGTACACGTCCGTCACACATAGCTTGCATATAGAAGAATGCCCTGTTTTTGTTATTCAGTTTTTTGGTGTGTCAGGTATGTAGAGTTATGGAAGAAGTAGGACTATGTTGTACTAGTAGGCTAGTAGTTAGCTATTTTATGATATTTTGCTGGCATCTAATTCCGGTCATTGAGATAACAAATAATTCAATAACAGCCTACTGTATTAGTTAGCCTATAATTCCAATTCAACTCAAACAACATTGTTCTTGTAGATGGACATCAGAAAGTTATTCTCTCGGATATCACAGGGATAAAGCAGCAATACATTATCTCTGCCCATTCTTTAAAAAAAATAATTGCCCAAATTTTTTTCAGCTCGCGCGCTTCGCGCGCTCGCATTTCTTTTTGGTGCCCAATTGTGCCCCTGTATAGTATTGGGTCTACAGACGCCCCTGATAATGAGTTAGGTGACAGGCCTTCATTGACAAGGCAGAGGAGACATCGGGCTGCATATAGAAATGAATGTGTAATGAATGTGAATATAGACATAAATGTGTAATATGTTGTTCAGCCCTTTTAATGGGAGGAATTTTGAAAAACTGGCCCTGTGACCAGCACCCCTCATGTAGAATGTGTACGCCTATGTGTGTGTGGGAATAAGCATAGCCTACCCTCTTAGACCCTTTTTGTTTATGCGTTAACAATTTCACAGCAATCTTGAATTCTTATCTCTGCTCCTATTTTGTTTTATTATTTTTTTCATTACATAGACCCCTGCATGTCTATTATGTAGCCTTATTTCTCCAAATATAAATGGCTGAAATGTAGGCGTAGGCCTATAGTTTCTCCATGCGCCAATGTCATACTGTACTCATTGTTTTGCCATTTAGGATTTACACTGCATGAATTACCCCCCCCCCCCCCGACAAAAAAAAAGGCCCGTGAAAAGACCCAAAACCCCCCCCCCCCCCCCCCCCCCCCCCCCCCCCCCCCGACAAAAAAAAATCCCGGCTGCCCCCATAGTTTCCAAAATTTCTGTGGGAAAACACTGCATGTCGTTTGCTCTGCACCTCACACACACACACACACACACACACACACACCCACACACACACACACACACACACACACACACACTCACACACTCGTTCGGGTCGCACACACTGTCGTCTGGGTCACAGAGGCGCGAGCAGATACAAATGGTTCTGATCAAATATTAATGTCTTATGCAAAGCAGGCGCAGAAATTACATGGGAGAGAAATCACACGGCGGCCTGGAGAGGTACACCGATATGAGTGGAGGAGCTGCTAGCTAGAAGAACTGCCGTACGCCCCCCGGCCGAGTCTCAGAAGGTTAGGGCACGGCCCTACCGTGGCTGATATGGTAGGGCACACGTTTACCACTCGGCCGACCCGGG